>NC_079191.1:28628169-28928169 GCF_029499605.1 Hyla sarda | reverse complement strand
CAATATGTCTACTTTATATTTGCATCATAAAGTTGACATGTTTTTACTTTTGGAAGACACCAGAGGGCTTCAAAGTTCAAAAGCAATTTTCCAATTTTTCACAAAATTTTCAAAATCTGAATTTTTCATGGACCAGTTCTGTTTTGAAGTGGATTTGAAGGGCCTTCATATTAGAAATACCCCACAAATGACCCAATTATAAAAACTGCATTCCTCAAAGTATCCAAAATGACATTCAGTAAGTGTGTTAACCCTTTAGGTGTTTCACAGGAATAGCAGCAAAGTGAAGGAGAAAATTCCAAATCTTTATTTTTTACACTCGCATGTTCTTGCAGACCCAGTTTTTGAATTTTTACAAGTGGTTATAGGAGAAAAAGCCCCCCAAAATGTGTAACCCAATTTCTTTTAAGTAAGGAAATACCTCATATGTGTATGTCAAGTGTTCGGCGGGCGCAGTAGAGGGCTCAGAAGGGAAGGAGCAACAATGGGATTTTCAAGTGTGAATTATGCTGAAATGGTTTTTGGAGGGCATGTCACATTTAGAAAGCCCCTATGGTGCCAGAACAGCAGAAAATCCCACATGGCATACCATTTTGGGAACTACACCCCTCAAGGCACGTAACAAGGGGTCCAGTTAGTCTTAACACCCCACAGGTGCTTGACAACTTTTCGTTAAAATCGGATGTGTAGGTAGTAAATAGATAAGATGTTGTGAAAGTAACTGCTCTATGTATGATCGGAAAATTGCGGCTACTTGAATGTTTGTTGTATTATGTTTTTTTTTCTATTGTTGAAAATATCAATAAAATATGTTTTAAAAAAATCAGATGTTTAAATGGAAAAAAAAATTCACTAAAGTGCAGTTTTTTCCCCAAATTTACCATTTTTACAAAGGGTAATGGTAGAAAATGGCCCCCAAAATTTGTTGCCCCATCTCTTCTGAGTATGGAAATACCCCATGTTAGGACGTAAAATGCTCTGTGAGCGAACTACAATGCTCAGAAGAGAAGGAGTCACATTTGACTTTTTGAAAGCAAATTTTGCTGAAATGATTTTTGGGGGGCATGTCGCATTTAGGAATCCCCTGTGGTGCCAGAACAGCAAAAATACCCACATGGCATACCATTTTGGAAACTACACCCCTTATGGAACGTAACAAGGGGTACAATGAGCCTTAAATACCCACAGGTGTTTGACGACTTTTTGTTAAAGTTGGATGTGTAAATGAAAAAAAAACTTTTTTTTACTAAAATGCAGTTTTTTCCCAAAATTTTACATTTTTACAAGGGGTAATAGGAGAAAATGACCCCCAAAATTTGTAACCCCATTTCTTCTGAGTATGGAAATACCCCATGTAAGGACGTCAAGTGCTCTGCTGGTGAACTACAATGCTCAGGAGCACCATTGAGCTTTTGGAAAGAGAATTCGTTTGTAATGGTAGTCAGGGGCCATGTGCGTTTACAAAGCCCCCCGTGGTGCCAGAACAGTGGACCCCCCTACATGTGACCCCATTTTGGAAACTACACCCCTCACAGAATTTAATAAGGGGTTCAGTGAGTATTTACACCCCACTGGCGTTTGACAGATCTTTGGAACAGTGGGCTGTGCAAATGAAAAATTTTATTTTTCATTTTCACGGACCACTGTTCCAAAAATCTGTCAGACACCTGTGGGGCATAAATGCTCATTGTACCCCTTATTACATTATGTGAGGGGTGTAGTTACCAAAATGGGGTCACATGTGGGGGGGGGGGTCCATTGTTCTGGCACTATGGGGGCTTTGTAAACACATGTGGCCTTCAATTCCGGACAAATTTTCTCTTCAAAATCCCAATGGCGCTCCCTCTCTTCTGAGCATTGTAATTTGCCCGCAGAGCACTTTACATCCACATATGGGGTATGTTCTTACACAGAAGAAATGGGGTTACAAATTTTGGGGGGATTTTTTCCTATTTTGCCTTATGAAAATGAAAAATTTAGGGTAAGACCAGCATTTTCCCATCCAACTTTAATGAAAATTCGTCAAATACCTGTGGGGTGTTAAGGCTCACTATACCCCTTGTCACGTTCCGTGAGGGGTGTAGTTTCCAAAATGGGGTCACATGTGGGTATTTATTTTTTTGTGTTTATGTCAGAACCGCTGTAAAATCACCCCTGTGCAAATCACCAATTTAGGCCTCAAATGTACATGGTGCGCTCTCACTCCTGAGCCTTGTTGTGCACCCACAGAGCATTTTCCGCCCACATATGGGGTATTTCCGTACTTAGGAGAAATTGCGTTACAAATTTTGGGGGTCTTTTTTTCCTTTTACTGCTTGTGAAAATAAAAAGTATGGGGCAACACCAGAATAATAGTAATTAATAAATAGTAGTAAATAATAAATTTGCCGCAGCCCAAACTTGAAGCAGGAAATTTACTGTAAACCTTCCTTTGTGAATGTACCCTGTACATTCACATGGGGGGGGGGGGGGGCAAACCTCCAGCTGTTTCAAAACTACAACTCCCAGCATGCACTGACAACTGCAACAGCTGGAGGCACACTAGTTGGAAAACCTTCAGTTTGGTTCTGTTACCTAACTCAGTAGTTTCCAACCAGTGTGCCTCCAGCTGTTGCAAATCTACAACTCCCAGCATGTACTGATCACCGAAGGGCATGCTGGGAGATGTAGTTATGGAACAGCTGGAGGTACGCAACTACAACTCCCAGCATGCCGAGACAGCTGTTTGCTGTCTGGGCATGCTGGGATTTGCAGTTTTGCAGCATCTGGTCTCTAGAGCAGTGCACAGTGATCTCCAAACTGTGGACCTCCAGATGTTGCAAAACTACACTTCCTCACTCCTATGCCTTCAGGGGGATCTTAGGTGCCTTAGACAACCGCAAACCCCCTTATATTCCGGGTCACTATAGACCCGTATGACCCGGAATAGGCGCAAATCGCAAGTGTGGACCGACGCGCGGCGGGGACCGAAATTCCCACGGGCGTATGGATACGTCCTGGGTCCTTAAGTACCAGAAAGCCAGGGCGTATCCATATGCCCTAGGTCCTTAAGGGCTTAAACCCTAAATTTCACTCTGTCACAGTGTGTTAAGAATGGTGTGCACTGGTTTTTATACCGTCTACAGACTATTATAAGCAGCAGATGATTTCTGGTGGAAAAAATACACAGAATTGCGCTGAAAATTCTTTCCTGCCTCCTGTGATAAGCAACTATAGACAAAGGGAGACAGCGCTCCTAGTGTGATACCGTAAATAAATAAGGTACAATTTAAGCAATATTGCTCACCGATGTAGGTTGTACTTTGACCAAGTACAACAATGGTGTAGGCATCAACCCTATGCGGGTGAAACTCGGCAGCCGCTCCTGGCAACACGAAGTGAAGCAAAGACAGATCCCTCCAGGACAGCACAGGATAGAGCTGGCGCACAAGACTTCAAGGTAAAAAGGGATTTATTTTACCCGGCATGCAACGCGTTTCGCTGGATAACCAGCTTCATCAGGCATGTTCATCAGAACATGCCTGATGAAGCTGGTTGTCCAGCGAAACGCATTGCATGCCGGTTAAAATAAATCTGTTTTTACCTTGAAGTCTTGTGCGCCAGCTCTATCCTGTGCTGTCCTGGAGGGATCTGTCTTTGCTTCCTGTGATAAGGTTCATGAAGTTCAGGTAGCTTGATGATCTGTATGAGGCAACGAAAATCTCTCTGCCCCTCTCTGATGAAATGCTCAATAACGTGAATAGGAGGTTTATGGCTTCTCAGTCAGAACAAGCAAAGCACTGCACTTCTCTCCATCCACAGTGCTGATGTAAATAGCAGTTGGCAGTGGAACGCTGCATTATAATCAATTCAGCGTCTCTTTGTAACACACCTGGAACGCTGTAAAATGGAGTTTAATGAAGCTATTCGCGCGATAGAATCGTGAAGATATTCGCATTCGTTGTGAATCGAATATTTCATGAAATTCGTAACGAATTTGGGTTTGTCAGCTTCGAGTCACTCATCTCTAGTATTCTCATATGTATATGTTTTATTCTATATATTCCACTTTACATCACATTTCTAAACATGATCACTTGTGTGAGATCATACAAGTACACATATTGATGCATCAAATCTTTTGAAAGTATATGTTTTTTATTTTTTATATTTTTATTTTATCTATCACTCTTTTATATATATATATATATATATATATATATATATATATTTTGTGTTCCATTTATAACACTAGTACACACTAGCTAATAGCTATTAGTTTTAGCACTACATACAGATATACAGATATGTGTGTCATATAGATACTTCTCATATATATGTAACATCTTTGTGTTTCATTGTAGCACCCAATTACATCACCTGCAAACAACTGTAACCATTATTGCCATCTATAAATCCAAGCTGACACCACCTTTTTTCAATTCCTTGCAAATTGGATGTGATGCTCTCATAGAGGAGGGTTTTAAGGTCTAAATATATCTTAGCAAATGACCCCCTTAAACATTATACTGAGCTGCTGAAGAAAGGACCTACAGAGGTCCTGAAACGCGTCCAGCCGTACTATTATATACCAGGGACCACCACTATCTGTAATATTGAGATACATCTACAGTATGAATTTTATTTATCCAACTTGGTTACCTGATCTGCCAATCAATCTGTGTCAGCGTGTGCTACCTCAAATACGAGGACGCCGCTGCGATCTGCTACTGCTGTACCTATTGAAGCTCTGTAGTCCACCTGACCGGAGCCCACCGCCAGCTGCGCTGTGAATACAGGAGATGGCCGAGTCTCCAGCAGCGCCCTCCCCGCCAGGAGTACTGGTACGAGGCTCTGGACTCACGCACAGCACAAGGTACCTTTGATCACTGTATAACAGTGGACTACTATTGCAGTACAGCTAATGAACAATATTCCACAGAGACTTTGCAATACTTTATCCCTGGATTGGAGACTTGTACCTGGACAATATTGACTTAACCAAGTGGCTTCTCATATAGAGTTAAAGTCATATAGAACACAAGTACTGTATCGCGCACCATCACATCCAATTTAAAGCCAAAGTACTTTTTTGGACCTATTTTAGTGTGTGGCCAGATACTTTTTAATGTTATTTTACCTTTTGTGTTATTCATTTTTTATTATTATTAATAATATATTTGCCAAAATATATACTGCACTATTGTTATCATGTGTATCTGTCTTTTTGCGGAACCCGGAATGCTGAATTTTAGCTGTGGAATGTCCGCAGCAAAAATTCTGCAATGTGAATGGGACTGTGGAATCCTTTGAAGTTAATAGGCTATAAATGCATGCAGATTTTCCATGCGGATTTCAATGTGTAAACCCATGTGGACATGTGAACATTGCCTAAGAATTTCCGCACATCCGCACAAATTCTACTTCTGCGTTCATTTGGGTGATTTCTGACTTGTGTGGAATTGTTGCTGAATTGGTGTGAAATCCTTGCGGAATCCGCATGCGGAGATTCAGTAGTGTGAATGGGAGTGCGGAATCCCATTGAAGTCTATTGGGCTTTAATTTGAGGCCAAATCTGCATGCAGAAATTCTTCCATGTGAATATGGCTTCTACAGTACGGCTTCTACATTAGCAGATAAGAAGTGTCTATGGAACGCCACTCATTCCTGATTCTGGAAACGGAATGTAACGTTTATATGGAAATTCTTTACACCCATAAACAAAGTTGCGTTTTAGATTTGGAGCCTGATTTCTGTGATCGTAATAAGCAGTTGTTGTAATAGTATACACACCCTATTAGAATAATCCTTCCTGTTTGTTGACAGTTTCTCCAAAAGAACAGTTCTTTCATATATTTGTGCAAAAGACTCACTTATGTCCGGTCTTTCTTTTCTAGACTCTACAGAGCTCACATTCACCATGGACCTGGCCACGATTCTCTTCTCCGTCATTGTCATCTTATTTTTGGCCAAAGTTTTTATGAACCAGAAATATGGAAATTACAAAAATTTCCCACCTGGACCAACACCTTTACCGATCATCGGAAATATCCTCACGCTTGACTTGTCAAAACCTCATATATCATTCATGGAGGTAATAAACAAATTCTGTAATAATAAAAAAAAAAAAAGCTGGTGGTCATGGTGGGTACAAACATTTCTGGTCCAAGAGCCGTATTATCAAATGGTATTACTACTAGTGGGCCATGTAGAATGTAGAGGCATTCTTATCTAAGAGTATTGGCTATAAACATTTGAAAGATAGGAGTCTCAGAAGTTTAATTCTCCACCTATTGGGGGGAATGGGGGGTCGCCTTCTCCCTGGTTAAGAATCTCATGGGTACCTACAATCCAGGTAAAACTGATGCATTGTGTTTTACAGAGGGCAGGGCCCAAGAGAGTGGAGCATGACAAGGATTCAGACCAGAGAATATCAGTCATGGTCTGTACTTGGTGTTAGGATGGGTTTCCACCTGGATCCACAAGGAAGGAGAAGTATATATCTTCTCCTTTTATATGCCCCATTCCTTCTGAATATACTTCTAGCTTTGGCTTAAAAACTGCCAAGTGAAAACCCAGTCAACACGGTAAAAGTTTTGCCCAGATTGCTCCTTTTAGCTGCCCTAAATAGAACTAATACAGTCCAATAGTTGTCCTATAGTTTTGCTGTGCCATAACAGTGCCAGCCACACAGCGCTGCCCCATACCCAGGGGCTCGCTGGCAAATTTTATCATGAGGGTAGGAACGCAGAACCATGAGTAGTGGCCCATCCTTATCCGGTTTTGTATGTTAAACTGTTAAGTTGTGTTTTCCTGTCAAATGCCGAGTGGTTTGTATAACCCACAAGATCTGTTGTAAATAAACAATAGTAACATTTTGGACCCCCTCACTGCCCACATATAGTAGTTATACCCCCTCTATTGCCTCATATTGTAGTTAGACCCCTCGGTGCCCATACAGTGCAGCTTTCCCCCTGTGCCTCTATATAGCAGTTAGGCCCCCTCTCTTGCCCCATATTACAGTTAGGCCCCTCTGTGCACATAAAATACAGCCCCCTCCCCCTCTGTGCCTTTATATAGCAGTTAGGCCCCCTCTGTGCTTATGATACATACAAGGCCTTCCAAACAGAAACATGCTCTCCTGTGAGCAGGAGGAACAGTAGTAGCAGCCCAGCATGTTCTCTCCTACTCCTTTCCTCTTTGACAGGCACCATGCAGTGCTTGTGGCACATCTGTTAGTTACAACAATATATACTTGATATTCACTCCACATGTGAATTATGTATTTATTTGTGTGATTAATGTGAACGTTTTGCATTAGGAGTAAGTTGTTATACATAAGTATTCCATTTACCATGTGTTCCTAGGGATACCAGTTCCTGGTCTCCCTAGCAGTAGTGTGGCTTTAATATAGTGTTTTTGGCATCAATGTCTGCCAGTTATAGTCCTTAAAGGGGTACCCCGGAGGAAAAAATTAATAAAATCAGCTGGTGCCAAAAAGTTAATTAGATTTGCAAATTACATCTATTTAAAAATCTTAACCCTTCCAGTACTTATCAGCTGCTGTATACTAAAGATTAAATTCTTTTCTTTTTTAATGTATTTTCTGTCTGACCACAGTGCTCTCTGCTGACACCTCTGTCCATGTAAGGAACTGTCCAAAGTAGGAACAATTCCCCATAGCAAATCAATCCTGCTGTGGACAGTTCCTGATATGGACAGAGGTGTCAGCAGAGAGCACTATGGTCAGACTTGAAAGAACTACACAACTTCCTCTGGAGCATACAGCAGCTGATAAATACTGGAAGGGTTAACATTTTTATATAGAAAATCAATTACAAATCTGTTTACCGTAACTTTCTGGCACCAGTTGATTACAAAAATGTTTTTTTTTCCACCGGAGTATTCTAAAATTGTTATAATTTTCTAATCTTGTGTGTGTGTTCTTATAGACAGACATTTATTATTGTCTTTAGACAGTTTTTTGTGTCTAGAAAAGGCGCAAACAAGGCGCAAGCTGGGTTTATTTGTGCCTTTTCTGCGCCTTTTGGTTTACACATTTCTGCTGATTTTGAGTTGTAATCCACTGATTTTGACAATACACATAATATGGAAGCGTTTTATGAACTGCACCTTTTAGTGAAAAGACGCAAAAAAGGCCCAAAGCCACTGAAAAGACTCAACAAACTACACCAGCCCAGACTTAGCTTAGCTTTTTGTTATATGTATAGAGAGAAATTTCGTAAAATGTGACCTGCACAAAATTGATCAAATGCTCTGTGACCATTTAATAAATTTGGTGCTCCTACACATCACCAGCACGCAAAGAAATGGTTTAGAAAAATACTTCAATTACACTTACAATGATAAATGCCGGCAATAGTGTTTTTTTGTCCTCATTTTATGTACTGTACAATACAATCAAGGGGGAAGTGGCATATGCCGAAGTCAGATGTGCTACTTCCTAGTACCATTTATATAACAAAATATAGGTAATAAGCATGTAACCCCTTCCCGCAAATGGACATATATTTACGTCCATTGTGGGCTCCCGCTGTATGACAACCGGGACCCATGGCTAATTCCGGACATCGCTGATCGGGCTGATGTCCGGCATTAACCTTTTAGACTCCACGATCAAAGTTGATTATGGCGTCTAAAAGCGGTTAACTTCATTACCGGCTAGCTCAGTGGGCTGATCGGGACTGCCGCGGCAAAACCGCGGCATCCCGATCAGTTGAGAGGATGGGGAGAGATGTCTTACCTTCCTCCCGGCCATCCGATTTGTGCTCCAGGCTTTCAGCCAGCTTTGCCAGGCTAAAGCAACGGAGCACCGATAACACTGATCAATGCTCTCCTATAAAGAAGCATTGATCAGTGTATGCAATCTAAAGATTGCATGTTATAGTCCCATATGGGGACTAAAAAAAACTGTAAAACAATAAATAATAAAAAAAAAGGAAATAAATATGCATTAACCCCTTCCCTAATAAACGTTTAAATCACCCCCCCCTTTTACCATTTTTTCAAATAAAAAATAAATAAATAAAACCTAAACGTGTGGTATTGCCACATGGGTAAATGTCCGCATGTCCGAACTATTGACATATAATGTTAATCAAACTGCACTGTCAAAGGAGCAAGAGTTAAAAAAAATTCCAAAGTCCAGAAATGCATATTTTTGGTCACTTCATATATTAGAAAAAAAAAAAAATGAATGAAACGCGATCAAAAGGTGCCATAAAAAAAAAAAAAAAAAATTGTCCCGATAAAAACTTCAGATCATGGCGCAAAAATTATCCCTCATACATCCCTATATAAGGAAAAATAAAATAAGTTATAGGGGTGGACAATTTTAAACATACTAATTTAGGTGCATAAAGTTATAATTTAAAGTAGTAAAATAAAATAAAATGTATCCTTGTAACCGTATGGAGCTACAGAATACAGATAAGGTGTCATTTGTACTGACAAGAGCACTGCGTAGCATCAAAAGCCCCCAAAATTAACAAAATGTGTTTTTTTTTTTCAATTTTGCCCCACAAATATTTTTTTCTGGTTTCACTGTAGATTTTGTGGTGAAATGATTAACGGTATGAAAAAGTAAAATTGGTGGCGCAAAAAACAAGCCCTCATATGGGTCTGTAGGTGGAAAATTTTAAGGGTTATGATTTTTAGAAGGTGAGAAGGAGAAAACAAAAGTGCAAAAAATGAAAAATGGCCCGAGAGAGAAGGGGTAAAGGCAAAAACAGATACAAGCTTAAACTTAACAGTACTAACAGTATAAACATTACTCCTGGGAAGAAGGATGGCAGTATAGTGGACTATAATCCCTACAATTATGGTGACATCTGGGATAGGGATATCCCACCAAAGATGCAGAAGTGCTACTTCTGGTTCCCAAGGGAATGGATAGCCAATATTAACTATTAATAGGTCATATATGCGTGACCAAAATGGCCTAATCATTTTGCAGTCCCACCAGACATGCAGGAGGGAAGGGTGTAAGATTCTCTTTAACATGTATAGCTTGAAAGAAGTATTCAACATATTGGGAAGACTAAATGGTTCTTATCTGCCGACAAATTCTATGTTTCTTCTTGAATCACAATGTATTTTGTGTTCACAGCTTTCTATGAAGTACGGTCCAGTCTTCAGTGTTCAAATGGCCCTGACAAAAGTAGTTGTCCTATGCGGTTATGAAGTGCTGAAGGACGCGCTCATCAACCACGCCGATGCCTTTGCTGACAGACCTCGTGCACCAATAGTTGCAAAATTTTCAAAAAACAATGGTAACCAAATTTTCTTTTTTATATAAAATAAAAATGTTAATTTTATTAAAAGGAATCTGTCAACTAACCCATTGGTACAGGCAGGTAGCGCGGGTGACACTGATGATAACAATACTAATCTACCCCCGAACCGTGGACCCATTTGTCTGTTACCTTTTTTAAAACTGCAGCAGGCTTGGTTCACAGGCAGAGCCCCAGGAGCATGCTGACGTCACCACTGTTGCTTCCCAAAGCCTGTTTGCAGCTGGACCCAGCGGGTTAAAGAAGGTAACAGATGAATGGGACCACAGGTCAGGGGAAGGTAAGTATTGTTATCATCAGTGTCACCTGCACTACCTGCCTGTACCAACAGTTAAGTACCAACAGTGTCGTACTATCCTCCGAAACCACACAACCCCTAGAAGACAGTGAGAACTTTGGTTTGCTGACATGGCTGCTACTACTTCCACCAGGCACCTGGCTGCTGCTGCTGCTACCTGTAATGGTACATTTATAGCAGAGAAATCTTTTTGTTTATTGTAAAAGAATTAGAGGTTATTTTTATCTGGGGTGATTTGTCACTTACCTATTAGTCAACTTTCTCTCTCAATGCTTTAAACTGCATAGGTATGCACAACCCAGGTAGAATTACTATATTACATAAAAACCAAAAATTACACATGACTATGCTTTGCATGGCTATGCCGCATTCACTCTCAACACTTTTATGGAGTAGTTATGGAAAACCTAAGTAGAAAAACTGTATTTTAGATTAAAACAAGAAAAAACACATTTCTAACTGTTTTTATGTTAAACTCAGGTGCAAATTGCGTATTAGGTCCCCAAGTTATCGTAGTTTTGATGACCCAAACTGATTTCTAAGAGATTTTTTGGGGGCCAAATCCAACACAGGTTACAAGAAAATAATTCATTTGGAGTGCTGCCAATGTGTTTTGGTCACCAGAAGGGCGTTCAGGCCCAATGTTGCTCTGGACCAAGCTAAGCAGTGCATTTTCTCTATGGATATTCCATTGAAGACATACTGTCAGCTTTGGCTGATGGTAACAGATAGCCAGATGGGTTCCCCTTGATCAGCTCATTACCGAAAGATGTGTTCTCTGCTAAGGGCTTTTCCTTACTGGACTTCTTTAAAGGGGTTATTCCTAGATTAAAAATGATCCACTATACTTAGGGTAGGAAAATAACAAGCCGATTGATGGCACACCCACAGGTCAGGAGAATGGAGACCCCCGTTCCCTAAAGGAATCGAGCGGTAACATGCATACTCAACCTCTGCTGTGTGCACTTCTATGGGACATCCGAACGTTGTCGAGCACTATACTCCATGTTCAGAAGACCCATTCCACTCAGGGGACAAGATGCCTTTATGCCCAACATTGATGGGAGACCCAGCAGTTAGAACCCACCCATGAGCTAGTTGTCCCTATATGTTCTGAATGGTATAATGTTTGTGTTTTATTCAGGTGTTATCTTTGCCAATGGAGAGAACTGGAAAGTGATGAGAAGATTTACACTCTCCACACTACGAGATTATGGAATGGGGAAAAGAACCATAGAAAACAAGATCACTGAGGAGGCCGAGTATTTAGTGGAGAAGTTCAGGTCTTATGAAGGTGAGGGGTTCATTTGTGTGTGATATATTTTACTACAACCTCTACAGTTTCTTTTGAATAGGTGTAAATTAATACATTTTATTTGTGAAAGGGGACTGGTGCATCTAAACCCCCCCCCCTACTCAAATGATGTCAACGTTAGCGATCGAGATGTCTGCAGTTGAGTCCTTCTGGTGATACACCTCTTCCTGCTGGAAATTCTCCTCGTGTCTTGTTGTCGCATGCGGCTTCTAAAAGGAGGGTAATGGGGCAGTAGGGAGGTGCGGTGGCGGTGTTTGGCCGCAGTGTCCGGCTGTCATGAAGAGCGGGGGGGGGGGGAGAGGAGCTGTGCTGGCATCCGGGTGTTGGCACATGCATGCTGGGTAGTACCACCACAGAGGAAGTGAGCACAGTCCCAGGTATCCTCTTGTGCTTGGCAGCGGCAAGTATCGGCTGAACAGCATACTGCTAGCCATCTTCCTCCCTGATACCCGTACTTTTCTCGGGCTCCCATGTGTATTGTACATACTGTGTGTAAGCTCAAAGTGGTTATACTGTGCATTCGTTCATGTTGTTATACTGTGCAGGCATTCATGCTATTATATTGTGCATGCGTTCATGTTACTATACTGTACATACATTCATGTTATCATGCTGTACATACATGATCATGTTATGCGGTACATACATGTTCATGTTATATGGTACATACGTCCATAGTATTTGTCAAGCATTTTTTGTTCAGGATTAATGAGCTTACATTTTTGCCGTTTTACTGTACACATAGTATGTTCATAGATTGATTATCGTGCGTACAGTCTTAGCTTTCATACTACACATGCTTTCATATTATACCATGCTTACAGTCAGAGCGTTGGACTGTGTATATATTCATAACATTTATATTATGCATACATTCTTAGTAGTATACTGTCCTAACATTCATAGCATTTATACTATACTTACGTTCATGACATTGTTCTGTGCAAATGCTCATAGTGTTATTATGCGTATGTTCATAGAATTACAGTGTTACACGTTTTACAATTATTCTGTTTATAGGGTTATAAGTTATATGATGCATACAGGAGTGACTTATACTGTATGTACTATGCTGTGTATACATTCACAGCGTGTACAGGACATGCATTCATAGTGTTTCTGTATTATTTACTATGTGTATGTTCTCAGCGGTTATACTGTACATATGTTCATTGCATCTATATTATGCTTATGTTCATGACATTATGCCGTGCATTAGTTGTAGCATTATATGTTCATAGCATTTATATTATGCTTACTTTTATAGCTTTTAGACTATCATATGTGTTCTAGCATGTTTACTCCATATCGGTTAGGACATTTTTCTTGTCTTAATACTCCATTGTCATAGATACAGTATGTATAATGTACATGAGACTTTGACATAGTTACATTTGAATCTATACATTGTTCTTTATGTGCTGACACAATGTACGTCACTGTCAGTTGTTCTCACCTCAAGATTTTGTGATTTCCGCAGTCAGGTTAAGAGGCCGTTGCCCTCGCCAATCCACTCTGCCTCTGGATGCCATTCCGCAGAACGGGCATTATACGTGGGTTCATCAGTTAGGTACCTGTGACGGACTGACTCCGCCAAAAGTGACTTCTCCTTCCTGATGACAAGCCCCAGCAGATCAAAGGCAATATCCCCAGGCAGAACTAGAGATTATTGCATCCTTGTACCCATAGAACCAGACAACACCAGTCTTCAGGTATAAAATCAGAACTCTTTATTGTGGAACAAGTGTCTTCTTTTATAGGAAGGACATCACAGGGGGAAGGGTCAGTAAAGACAATACAGGTGACAGCCAGTCTGGAAGATAATCCAATAAAATTGATTAGCTCTACGTATACAGTGCCATGAGTGCAAAAGGTGGAGGTGTGCAGAAGTTGGACTGTGTGCAAAAAGGAGGAGCATGTGTAGAATAAGTGTATTGTACAAAAGGTGAACTGTGTGCAAAAGTGAACCGTGTGCAAAATGTGAACCATGTGCAAAAGGTGTATTGTGTAAAGGAGGTGGACAGTGTGCAAAAGGTCGACAGTGTGCAAAAAGGTGTATTGTGCACAGAAAGTGGACCGTGTGCAGAAAGTGTATGAAAACAGTAAATAAAAGAATTGTAACTCTGAACTTTATGTCACTGGACAACATCAACTGAGGGGTACAAATAGTGATGTCCTAAAGTCCATCCAGGTAGATAGGGTAACCCTAGGATCCGTCACAGTACCTTATCATAGTAGGGCAGTATGGTGGGTTGGTACCTTGGTATACAGCATGTAAGTCTAGGTAGTAGTAGTGCAAGCAAGTATAGATCATGTTATATTTATGTTCCTTTTTTCGTTTGCATCACATACTCACCTTTGTAAGGGGCAGAATGCATGACTTTACGGTAGCCTCTTATATTTGGTTAATTTTTTCGGGTCCGGTTCATGTGTCTCGTTTCATGTACTGTCCTCACCAACTGTTCCGTTCCTTTGTTACATACGCTCTTCCTAGAAGCAGATTGCCCGTCAATCCACGAGCCTCATGTCGGTCTTATTTTTGTATGTCAGTTACGTTTTAGAGGAAGATTGCCTGTTAGTTCAGGAGCCTGCGTCACTGCCATTCTGTTTCTTCTGTATGTTATAAATGTCGTTGTTAGAGGCAGATTGCATCGGCAATCCATGAGCCTCGCGTCGTCTTCACGATTATCATTTATGTAAGGAGGTACAGAATATCACTGTCCCAGAACCCAGAAGTTATGGCAATTGTCTCGCTATCTGTCAACATCTGTGCTATATTAATGTCTTATTATCACAGTTGTTGTTACGCCGAGCGCTCCGGGTCCCCGCTCCTCCCCGGAGCGCTCGCAGCATTCTCCTGTTCGCAGCGCCCCGGTCAGACCCACTGACCGGGAACGCTGCGATAATGTCCCTAGCCGGGATGCGATTCGCGATGCGGGACGCGCCCGCTCGCGATTCGCATCCCGGCCCGCTTACCAGACTCGTTCCCCGTCTGTTCTGTCCCGGCTCGCGCGGCCCTGCTCCCTAGGGCGCGCGCCGGCTCTCTGCGATTTAAAGTTTCGGTGCGCCACTGATTGGCGCCTTGTTCTCATTAGTATGTTCACCTGTGCACTTCCCTATATAACCTCACTTCCCCTTCATTTCCTTGCCGGATCTTGTTGCCATTGTGCCAGTGAAAGCGTTCCTTGTGTGTTTCAAGCCAGTGTTCCAGACCTCTTGCCGTTGCCCCTGACTACGATCCTTGCTGCCTGCCCTGACCTTCTGCTAGGTCCGACCTTGCTCTTGCCTAATCCCTTGTACCGCGCCTATCTCAGCAGTCAGAGAGGTTGAGCCGTTGCCGGTGGATACGACCTGGTTGCTACCGCCGCTGCAAGACCATCCCGCTTTGCGGGGTTCCACCTCCAGCCTGCCGAATCCTGACAGTAGATCCGGCCATGGATCCCGCTGATGTCCCGCTGCCAGTTGTCGCTGACCTTACCACGGTGGTCGCCCAGCAGTCGCAACAGATAGCGCAACAAGGCCATCAGCTGTCTCAACTGACTGTTATGCTACAGCAGCTTCTACCACAGCTTCAGCAACCATCTCCTCCGCCAGCTCCTGCACCTCCTCCGCAGCGAGTGGCCGCATCCAGCCTCCGTTTATCATTGCCGGACAAATTCGATGGGGACTCTAGACTTTGCCGTGGTTTTCTCTCGCAATGTTCCCTGCATTTGGAGATGATGTCGGACCAATTTCCAACTGAACGGTCAAAGGTGGCATTCGTGGTTAGGCTCCTGTCTGGGAAGGCCCTGTCATGGGCCACACCGCTCTGGGACCGCAATGATCCTATCACTGCCTCCGTACACTCTTTCTTCGCAGAGATTTGAAGTGTCTTCGAGGAACCAGCCCGAGCTTCTTCCGCCGAGACTGCCCTGCTGAACCTGATCCAGGGTAATTCTTCAGTAGGCGAGTACGCCATCCAATTTCGTATTCTCGCCTCCGAATTATCTTGGAATAACGAGGCCCTCTGCGCGACCTTCAAAAAAGGCCTATCCAGTAACATCAAAAATGTGTTGGCCGCACGAGAAATCCCTTATAACCTGCATGAACTTATTCATTTGGCCACCCGCATTGACATGCGTTTTTCCGAAAGACGTCAGGATATGGACTTTGTTCGCACTAGGCGGTTTCTCTCCCCGGCTCCTCTCTTCTCTGGTCCGCTGCAATCTGTTCCTGTGCCTTCCGCCGTGGAGGCTATGCAAGTAGACCGGTCTCGCCTGACACCACAAGAGAGGATACGCCGCCGCAATGAGAACCTATGCCTGTACTGTGCCAGTACCGAACACTTCCTGAAGGATTGTCCTATCCGTACTCCACATCAGGAAAGATGCACTCCGATCCCGCACAAAGGTGAGACAGCTCTAGGTGTGAACTATGCTTCTCCACGTCTTACTGTGCCTATGCGGATTTCTTCTTCTAACTCCTCCTTCTCAGCTGTGGCCTTCTTGGATTCTGGATCTGCAGGAAATTTTATTTTGGCCTCTTTCGTTAACAGGTTCAACATCCCAGTGACCAGTCTCGCCAGACCTCTCTACATCGCCTCAGTTAATGGTGAAAGATTGGACTGTACTGTGCGTTACCGCACAGAACCCCTGTTAATGTGCATTGGACCTCATCACGAAAAAATTTAATTTCTGGTCCTCTCTAACTGCACTTCTGAAATTCTTCTCGGACTGCCTTGGCTGCAATGCCATTCCCCTACCCTGGACTGGACCACTGGGGAAATCAAGAACTGGGGTACTTCTTGCTACAAAAAAATGCCTCATGTCTGCTCCCAGTCCTGCCAGTCAAACCCCTATGGCTCCTCCTATTCCAGGTCTCCCCAAGGCCTATCTGGACTATGCTGATGTTTTTTTGCAAAAAACAAGCAGAGACTTTGCCTCCTCACAGGCCTTATGACTGTCCTATTGATCTCCTCCCTGGTACTACTCCACCTGTCTATTCTCTGTCAGCTCCTGAAACACAAGCCATGTCGGATTACATCCAAGAAAATTTAAAAAGGGGATTCATCTGCAAGTCTTCCTCCCCTACCGGAGCAGGGTTCTTCTTTGTCTCCAAAAAAGACGGTTCCTTACGGCCATGCATTGATTACCGTGGTCTTAATAAGATCACTATAAAAAACCACTATCCCCTGCCTCTTATCTCGGAACTCTTTGACCGCCTACGTGGCGCTAACATCTTCACCAAATTAGATTTAAGAGGTGCATATAATCTCATCCGCATCAGGGAAGGGGACGAGTGGAAGACCACATTTAACACCAGAGACGGACACTTTGAATATATGGTTATGCCCTTTGGGCTCTGCAACACCCCTGCTGTCTTCCAGGACTTTGTAAATGAAATTTTTCGTGATTTATTATATACCTGTGTTGTGGTCTACTTGGACGACATTTTGATTTTCTCTTCTAACCTCGAAGAACACCGTTGTCATGTCCGCCTGGTTCTCCAGAGACTCCGTGACAATCAATTATATGCCAAGATGGAAAAATGTCTCTTTGAATGCCAATCTCTTCCCTTCCTAGGATATTTAGTCTCTGGCCAGGGACTTCAAATGGACCCAGACAAACTGTCAGCCGTGTTAGATTGGCCACGCCCCTCCGGACTCCGAGCTATCCAATGTTTCTTGGGGTTTGCCAATTACTACCGACAATTTATTCCACATTTTTCCACCATTGTGGCCCCAATTGTGGCCCTAACCCAAAAAAACGCCAACCCTAAGTCCTGGCCTCCTCAAGCAGACGAGGCATTCAACCGTCTCAAAACTGCCTTTTCTTCTGCTCCCGTACTCTCCAGACCTGATCCATCTAAACCCTTCTCACTGGAGGTAGACGCCTCCTCGGTGGGAGCCGGAGCTGTACTCCTACAAAAAAACTCTTCTGGACATAACGTTACTTGTGGTTTCTTTTCTAGGACCTTCTCTCTGGCGGAGAAAAATTACTCCATTGGTGATCGAGAACTGCTGGCCATAAAACTAGCCCTCGAGGAATGGAGGCACCTGCTGGAGGGGTCCAAATACCCAATTATCATATACACAGATCACAAGAATCTCTCTTTTTTTTTTTTTTTTTTTTAATGAATAGTTTTTACTAAGTTTCAAGTTTTACAAAGTTAGCCAGGCGTACCCAGCGTAAATCGCAAAGTTTACATAACCAGTCAAAACAAGGAAATAAACTCGGTGTACATACAAGTTGGCAATACATAGAGGAAGCATATTTGACTATGACAGTATGGCAATCTTAGATTTTAAAATCGCATTGCTGTTTTATAATGGGACGATAACTATGGTATAGCCATGGCAGTTCAATGGCATGATTAAAACTTCCGTGAGTGTGGGGGGGAGGGGGGGGGGTGCAGGAGCATTGTATAGAGCAAAAAGGTTAAACACCCACATAGTGTGTAGAGCGGAGCCAGCAGCTCCACCTAGATAGGAAAGCTTGGTGAGTGTCGTTACCCAATGATAGCGTTTTCTCGTAGGCACAGGTAAGGTTAATTGCTGCTGGCAATTCGTCAGAAGCGGGTATTTCGGCAGATTTCCATTTCCGGAGTAACACCGTTTTGGCAATGACACATATCATGCAGATCAGTGCTCTAAATTTTGTTGGTAAATCATTAACTCCTATCAGAAGAAGTACTAGTTGTGGTGACCATGGAATCGGGTAAGAGAGGGTCTCCGTCAGTAAGGACCTACAAGTTGTCCAATACGTTTGAATCATAGGACAGGACCATAAGGTATGGAGTAGTGTGCCTTTACAGTCGCAGCCCCTCCAGCATTTATGTGAGACAGAAGGATACATAAGTACCAGCTTGTCCGGCGTATAATACCATCGCAATATGGTTTTCATAACAGATTCTATATGAGATGAGCATTTTAGGTGTATTCTTATCATTTTGAAAGAACCTCGCCAGTCCTCCGGTGTGAAGATTCTGTTTAGGTCCCGTTCCCAACTTCTAAGGAGATGAGATTTGGTGAATTGTACAGAATGTGTTACCTGATTATAAAAGATTTTCAAGCCTTTTTGGGAGCCCGAGATCTGTAGAAGGGCTAACTTATTTTGGTGAGATCCCGATGGCACAAGCCCCTGTAATAAGTGGCGTATCTGCAGGTATTTATAGAATTCGGTTGAGAGTAGCGAGTATTGATTACTGATATCTTGAAAGGGTAATAGGACCCCCTGTGGCATAATATCTTTCACAAAACCCACCCCTCTCTCAGTCCAGCCACTCAGGTTAGTGTGGGGAAGTAATGTCTGTACCAACGTAAATGGTAGTTGGGAAGTGTGGGGTGTAGGTTCTGAGCCAGTGATTTTATGAAAAGTTGACCAGCCCATCCGGTGTGGGGATAGTCCAAAAGGGGATGAGTAATAAGTCTCGTAAGGAAAAGGGGGCAGCTAACGTTTGTTCCAAGTTGATCCATGGAATGTTACTGTCCGTATTCCACCAATTATAGAGCATGGAAACTAAAGTGGCTAAATAGTACAATTTCAAATCTGGGAGAGCCAAACCTCCTGAGTCTCTGTCCATGGTCAATATGTGGCGGGCTATCCTAGGTTTCCTATAACCCCAAAGAAATTTTGTAAGGATTGAGTTAGCTTTGACAAAGAAGATGTCCGGGACCGGGATAGGCAAGGTGCGATATATATATATAAAAATTTGGGAAGAAGAAACATCTTAAAAGTCGCTATTCTACCAATCCATGATATTTCGTGCTTGGAAAAAGTCTGTAGGGACTCCTGCACATCCGACAGAAGGGACTCATAGTTCAATTTGTACATTAAGGATTGGGAGTTAGCTAATTTGGTGCCGAGATATTGGATATCTTTTTCACACCAGTCAAAGTTATAGAGTGTTTTTAATGCATTGACCACTGGCAATGGCATATTCACCGGCAAGGCCTGAGTTTTTGAGGCATTTAAATGGTAGTATGATAGTGCATCATAGGAGGAAATTAGTTCCATCACTGCCGCTAGAGATATCTCAGGGTTGGTTAGGGAAAGGAAAACGTCGTCCGCGTATAATGAGATGGTGTGAGTGGTGTTACCTATTTTAACTCCATAAATGCGTGGATCACAAGAATCTCTCTTATCTTCAGTCTGCCCAACGGCTGAACCCACGCCATGCTAGGTGGTCGTTGTTTTTTGCCCATTTTAACTTTAAGATTCATTTTCGCCCTGCTGACAAGAACATCAGGGCTGACGCCCTCTCTCGTTCCTCGGATGCCTCCGAAATGGAATCCCCCCTGCAACACATTGTTCCTCCTGAGCGTCTGATCTCCGTTTACCGAGCTTCCATCAGACAAACTCCTCCTGGAAAGACCTTCGCCCCTCCACGCCAGAGCCTCAGGATCCTCAGGTGGGGACACTCCTCACACCTCGCCGGCCATGCTGGCATTAAAAAATCCATTCAGCTCATCTCTCGATTCTATTGGTGGCCTACCCTGGAAGCAGATGTTGCTGATTTTTTCGGGCTTGTAAAGTCTGTGCCCGGGACAAGACTCCTCGTCAGAAGCCTGCCGGTCTCCTTCATCCTCTGCCTGTTCCTGAGCTACCATGGTCTCAGATTGCCATGGACTTTATAACAGACCTGCCTTTATCCCATGGCAACACACTCATTTGGGTGGTCGTTGATCGTTTCTCCAAGATGGCACATTTTATTCCACTTCCAGGTCTTCCTTCTGCGCCACAGTTGGCAAAAAAATTTTTGTGCACATTTTTCGCCTTCACGGGCTTCCCACGCATATCGTCTCGGATAGAGGCGTTCAATTTGTATCGAAATTCTGGAGGGCCCTCTGTAATCAACTTAAAATCAAACTAAATTTCTCGTCTTCCTATCATCCCCAATCCAATGGGCAAGTGGAGAGAGTTAACCAGGTTCTTGGTGACTATTTGCGACATTTTGTTCCCTCCCGCCAGGATGACTGGGCCGATCTTCTACCCATGGCTGAATTCTCGTACAATTTCAAAGTCTCTGAATCCTCCGCTAAATCCCCGTTCTTTGTGGTGTACAGCCGTCACCCTCTTCCCCCCTCCCCACTCCCACGCCTTCTGGTTTGCCCGCTGTTGATGAGGTTACCCGGGACTTATCCATCATCTGGAAAGAGACTCAAAAATCCCTGATACAGGCCTCATCCCGGATGAAGAAGCATACCGACAAAAAAAGAAGAACTCCTCCTGTCTTTGTTCCTGGAGACAAAGTGTGGCTCTCCGCCAAGTATATCCACTTCCGTGTCCCCAGTTATAAACTGGGACCACGTTATCTTGGACCCTTTAAAATCAAGTGCTAAATCAATCCTGTCTCCTACAAACTCCTTCTTCCCCCTTCTCTCCGTATTCCTAATGCCTTTCATGTCACTCTCCTTAAACCGCTTATCCTTAACCGCTTCTCTCCCAAGGTTGTTGCTCCTACTCCTGTCTCCGGGTCCTCAGATGTCTTCTCGGTTAAAGAAATTCTCGCGTCTAAGGTGGTCAGAGGTAAAAAAAAAATTCTTGTAGATTGGGAGAATTGCGGCCCTGAGGAGAGGTCATGGAAACCCGAGGATAACATTCTCGACAAGGACCTAATTCACAAATTTTCAGGTTCCAAAAAGAGGGGGAGACCCAAGGGGGGGTACTGTTACGCCGAGAGCTCCGGGTCCCTGCTCCTCCCCGGAGCGCTCGCAGCGTTCTCCTGTTCGCAGCGCCCCGGTCAGACCCGCTGACCGGGAGCGCTGCGATAATGTCCCTAGCCGGGATGCGATTCGCGATGCGGGACGCGCCCGCTTGCGATTCGCATCCCGGCCCGCTTAACAGACTCGTTCCCCTTCTGTTCTGTCCTGGCGCGCGCGGCCCTGCTCCCTAGGGCGTGCGTGCCGGCTCTCTGCGATTTAAAGGGCCGACGTGCCCTCATGTCATGGGCCGGTGCGCCCTCATGTCATAGGAACCCGAGGATAACATTCTCGACAAGGACCTAATTCACAAATTTTCAGGTTCCAAAAAGAGGGGGAGACCCAAGGGGGGGGTACTGTTACGCCGAGCGCTCCGGGTCCCCGCTCCTCCCCGGAGCGCTCGCAGCGTTCTCCTGTTCCCAGCGCCCCGGTCAGACCCGCTGACCGGGAGTGCTGCGATAATGTCCCTAGCCGGGATGCGATTCGCGATGCGGGACGCGCCCGCTCGCGATTCGCATCCCGGCCCGCTTAACAGACTCGTTCCCCGTCTGTTCTGTCCCGGCACGCGCGGCCCCGCTCCCTAGGGCGTGCGTGCCGGCTCTCTGCGATTTAAAGGGCCGGTGCGCCACTGATTGGCGCCTGGTTCTGATTAGTATGTTCACCTGTGCACTTCCCTATATAACCTCACTTCCCCTTCACTTCCTTGCCGGATCTTGTTGCCATTGTGCCAGTGAAAGCGTTCCTTGTGTGTTCCAAGCCAGTGTTCCAGACCTCTTGCCGTTGCCCCTGACTACGATCCTTGCTGCCTGCCCTGACCTTCTGCTAGGTCCGACCTTGCTCTTGCCTAATCCCTTGTACCGCGCCTATCTCAGCAGTCAGAGAGGTTGAGCCATTGCCGGTGGATACGACCTGGTTGCTACCGCCGCTGCAAGACCATCCCGCTTTGCGGCGGGCTCTGGTGAATTCTAGTAGCAACTTAGAACCGGTCCACGCCAATCCCTCTCTGACACAGAGGATCCACCTCCAGCCTGCCGAATCCTGAGAGTTATAGTTTATTCTTTCCACGTCTTGGCGATTAATTCTGTGGTCTTGGTTATCTTTGGGTTCTTGTGTTGTGTATGTTCATGTCTATCACTTACTAGTGTTGAGCGCAAATATTCGTAATGCAAATTGTTATTGCGAATATCGGCACTTCGGGATTTTGCGAATATTTAGAATATAGTGCTATATATTCGTAATGACTATTATTTCATTTTAGTTTTTTCCCATGTAAATTTTTATGCGACTTTTCCATGCAAATTTTCGTTTGTTTGTTTTTTTCACATGCAAATTATCCATGCAAATTTTGGGGGAAAGAAATGGGAAAAAAAGTGAATGAGAATAGCGAATATGCGAATTTCGCGAACATAGCACGAATAATCATCAATATATTCACGAAATATCACGAATTTGAATATGGCCCCTGCTGCTCATCACTATCACTTACCAGTTAGAGACGAATCACCTAGACACACTAAACTTCTTGTTGCTATGTTCCAGCATTATGAAGCTATGGCCTACGCACTGTGGCCCACATTTATGATTGTAGGTGTAAGTGAAGCATTTTTTTACACCTTTTTTTTGTGTGCTGGTAATGTGTAGGAGCACCAAATTTATTAAATGTTCACAGAGCATTTGATAAATTTTGTGCAGGTAAACATTTTCTAAAATGTCTCTCTTCACATACACTAAACAGCTACGCCAGGTCTGGGATGGTGTAGTTTTAGAGACTTTTTAGTGGCTTTGCGCCTTTTTTGCGCCTTTTTACAAAAGGGGCAGTTCATAAATCCCTTCTATATCATGTGCAAAAAAGGCGCAAATAAACCCTGCTTGCGCCTTTTTGTGCCTTTTGTAGACACAAAAAACAGTCTAAAGACAATGATAAATGTCGGCCTGTGTGCCTGTCTATTGTTCCTGCAAGCTGCAACTAATGCATTCTTGTTCATCCTAGCAGGTAATATTTTTGCCACCTTTATTCTTAAAGGGGTACTCTGCCCCAAGACATCTTATCCCTTATCCAAAGGATAGGGGATAAGATGTCTGATCATGGGGGGGCTGGCCGCTGGGGACCCCAGTGATCTCCCTGCTGCACGTTTAGATTGTCGGGTGCAGCACTAGAGGCTCATGATATCATGGCCACGCCCCTTCAATGCAAGTCTATGGGTAGGGCGTGACAGCAGTCACGCCCCCTCCCATAGACTTGCATTGAGGAGACGTGGCCGTGACATTACGAGTAGGCGAGGTAGTGACATCACGAGTCTCTGCCCAGCACCGCCAGTCATCCAGCAAAGAACGAAGTTCGCTCCATGCACCAGATGTCTGGGGTGCCGCAGCCGAGATCGCGGGGGTCCCCCTAGTGGCGGGACCCCCGCGATCAGACATCTTATACCCTATCCTTTGGATAGGGGATAAGATGTCTAGGGGCGGAGTACCCCTTTAACGTCATGTTATGCGTCGTAAGTTTTGACAGTTTCAACTTTTATGGCCATTGGTATAGGTATTAGCTTTCGGTTGCACCCATATACTGTTTCTGTTAGGGCATCATGTGGCTCAAGTTAGTGCCAATTTTTAGTCTTATACTGTACTGATGTTGGTCAGGTTGTTATTGTGCGTTATTGCTGAAGTAAAGGCCATGGTCTGAGGTGGGTATTAGCCTATTGTAGGTGGGTATTAACCTATTGTGGTTCCAAAGCACAGACCCCCTAAAGGCCAACATCTACAAAGCAACCTAAAGCAACCTAAGTCACCTGGCCTGCCAGGACGTACTCCAAGCAAACATAACACCCTCCATACAGATCCATAAGGTCACAACCACAAGTGTAAATTTATTAAATTAATTTTATTTGTGGGAGGTGACTGGTGCATCTACCCCCCCCCCCCCATCCCCCATACTCACATGATGTCAATGTTAGATGTTGAGATGTACCCACCCACCCTACACCCCATTTTGTAGTTATTCCTTTCTCTTTACATTTCCTCTATACTACAGTAGGTATGCCCCCTTCTTTAGGTATACCTACACAGCCTGCCAGGGCACCCCCCAGGCAAACATAACACCATCCATATGGATCCATAAGGACATGATCAAAACTAGTTTTAACCTTATATTTTATTTTATTGACTTTTATATAGATTTTAGCAGTATTTAAATCTAAAAGGTGTTTTCTGATTTTTATCTATTTTATTTTTTCAGGGAAGCCCTTTGATAATTTGACCAGCATTAATGCAGCCGTAGCCAATATCATTGTGGCCATACTGCTCAGTAAAAGATATGACTATGAGGATCCGATCATACAGAGGCTGATGGGTTTAATCAATGAAAATCTTCGACTCTTCGGGAACCCCTGGGTCAGAGTAAGTCAGAACAATATTATTGTAGTTGCTATGTTTTATTTAAATTTTATGTTTTTTCAGTTTCCCACTGCAGATGTTTTTTTCTCTTTTGGCCCAATGTAGCATAACCTGTATAAATACTTTTGGTTATTGTTTTTGAAAGGGATGCGCTGAAATTTCGGCAACCAAAAATTATAGTTTGAAAATGGTGCTATCAACATTTTGCCGAAAGAAAAAATATATGATGAAAATTGTGGGTGGGCGTGGCTTACAATAGGGGGCATGACTTGTTCACAAACTTCACCCAGTTTGACAGTGTGCAATTGTGGTGGGGATATAATGGACCCAGAGGAATGTGGGACTGCATCAAGTCTGATGCATTCATGTCACTTTCACTCCTACTCCACAGCTGGCAATGTGCTCATTTGCTGGGTGATCAGCACATGTCCTCCCTGCCTCTGTCTTACAGTGGAGAGGCGAAATTGGGCTGCATCACGTCGCCTTCAAACACCTGGCTCCCATCTGATGCCTAGCCATGTGTCACCTCTCTCTGTCCTTCTGGGGTTTCCTTCATTGACCAGACTGGCCTGAGGAGCCTGGCAGCTGCTGCACCAGCCAGGGGGGCCAAGCTAACCCTCCTGGACAAAGCCAGGTTAGTAGCCATAGAGGAGGTAAAGGTGCCTTCCCCTCATGTGGACTGACTTTTGCTGAAGGGACAACATCTTGTTGCTGTCAGGGACAGAATGGTCTGACATGTTTCAAGGTTGCCCTCTTAATCGTAGACCTGTCTATGATTAAGAGGGCAACCTAGAAACATGTCAGGCTGTTCTGTCCCTATATAAATGGTGCTGTGTACTTATTTTTTCTTGACCTAAATAAAGGAAGATTTTATTACTACACTTTGAATTTACTGGAATTCCTGCATTGTCAATTAGATTATCCCAATACAAAGGGCATGTCAACAGTTTTTTTTTTTTTCGTAAAACCCCACAGATTTAGTATTGAAACTTCTACAAAAGGCATATTTTTTCACAGATCTTAAATTGATCACAAAATCCCAGAATTGTGTAGGTAGGGAAAATGACTGTGAGTTATTTTGTTGTTTAAGTTATAGTTTGTTTAAACCTGTTTGGAGGGCAATGTGCCACTTTATATATTGGTGCATGACCGTTTTCCATAGTGTGAGATAAATTGGTAAATCTGGCGAAAAAACAATCTGATCTCGAAAAACGAGAGCGATTGAAACAGAATATACATGCAAATATTTTGTACTTAAAGGGGTACTCCGCTGCTAGACATCTTATCCCCTATCCAAAGGATAGGCGATAAGATGTCTGATCCCAGGGGTCCCGCTGCCCCCCCCCCCCCCCCCGTGATCTCCTGCAGCACCCGGCATTCTAAACAAATGCTGAATTCCGGCAGCAGTCGTTGTGATGTCACAGCCACATCCCTGGTGACATCAGACCATGCCCCCTCCATTCATGTCTATGAAAGGGGGCGTGAGGGACGAAACACCGCCTCTCAGACATGCATTTGGAGAGGTGACTCCATGACGTCATGATCACTGCCACCCGCTCAAAGTGTTCTGAAAAAAATGTTCAGAACACCTGGGCACGGGAGTATCACTTTTAAAAGATTTTTGCGAAAACTCTTCTTTTCAAAATTCAGCTTTTAACTGCTACTGGGTTTAAATAATGTATATAAGACATAATTTTTAATAGCGTGAATTAGAAAAACAGACATGGTGCACATCTACAATCTAGTATAATGATCTGATTGCTTCTCAGCATAATATCAAAAACGAACAGGTTGTTAGTATACATTTTTGATCAAAAAGTACAAGCCCACTCGCCATGTCAAAGCCACCTATTTAGAGTGGGTCCCTAACGTCCCTAGCATAAAATGGCGCAGCACCGGGCGGCGACCACCACCGCCGCGATACCAGTGCCCACAGGGGGGAAACGACCCACTTGCAGAGCGGCCCCAATGCCACTCAAACCAGTCTATGGGCCGCACCCCCCGCAGACACGGCGCCACGGCAGCAACGGACGCCGCACAGCACCACACCAGTGTGAACAAGGTGTAATAGCTCATTTACCATGCTCTCCCAGTCAGACTGGGAGGCTGCTAGGAAAGAAATGGCCCATGTGTAGCTAACTACTACTAATATAGGGTTGGGCTGAGGGGGTGGGGAAGAGTGCAGCACATGTTCAAACAAAAAAAAAGGAGGGGATAGAAAACACAATGTGAATTCGGGTAGAAAAACAGACATGGTGCACATCTACAATCTGTATACTAACAACCTGTTAGTTTTTGATATTATGCTGAGAAGCAATCAGATCATTATACAAGATTGTAGATGTGCGCTATGTCTGTTTTCTACCCGAATTCACATTGTGTTTTCTATCCCCTCCTTTTTTATTATTATTAATAGCACCTAGTGTTGCACATTATGTTAGAATTGATGACTTTTATATTAATGTTTTTAGCTTTACAACAGTTTTTCCACATTGATGGACTTCCTTCCCGGACCTCACAGAAAAGTTTTTCAAAACATCCGAGAGTTTCAGAAATTTATAAGGGCAACATTTACCAAACAGAAGAAAGAACTGGATGTAAACGACCAGAGGAACCTTGTTGATGCCTTTCTGACCAAACAACAAGAGGTATAATCCAGAAAATTGTCATGTTTCTTTACGTATTATTAGCAACACAAGAATGGGGGTTAATCTTTCTGGAGCCTTTAATGAGTTAAATTTACCACATCGCTAGCAGTTCATATAAGCCCATGGACCCAACTCCCCATGTTCTTTTTCTTTTGTCCTTGCTGCTGCAGCATAAACTCTATGGATAAAAAAGGGCAGAGCTCCTCATGAGATGATATCGTCGGCATATGTGGTGAGTTACAGTGGGGAAAAAACAGCAAGCCCTCCGTATTGTATTGTGCTCACCTGGTTTGGTTGTGTTAGTAGACACAACCACTTATGTGCATTGACTGTATACAGCATGATGCAGCCTTCCCAGTGTCGGCATGGAGGGAAAATCTCTGCCGAGAATTGCAGGGTGAATAAGAACTTTAAAAGGCCGGGTTGCGGCGCAATCCACTCAGTTGGTTTGTAGGTATAAGAAACCTCTTTATTTGCCACTTACAACACGTTTTGAGGCAGCAGTGCCTCTTCGTCAGGTTAACAGGCTTGTATGCTAGTATCACAAAACTATGCCCATTTATGTCTAAAAAAAACAGGCGCCAGAATTAAAACAGGAACGTCCACAAGGGGTGTGCAATACTAAAATGTCCAATCACAATTCTCCGGATTTTAGTTAGAATATGCAAACTGTTAAAGTATCCAAACCAGAAGGAATACCTATTACAATGGATCTACCCCCCATCTCCACATCTCTAAAACCATTATCAACCTTCTGTTCTACCCACCACAGAGGTCAGTATGTGGAGACATTCTTTGAATTAGTTGCAGCAGATTTCAGGAGCCTAACACAGAAACAACCGTCAAAATGCAATCTGACAAAGAAAGAGAGGAAGGCACTTACTACATTATCAAAAAACACAACCATTGTGATACAGGACCGAGGGGATTATATAAAAGAAGTATTATACTACTCTGACATACAATCCAACAACAGAATATCAAGAGATCTGTTCCACTTTAATCCAGGAGGCTTTCGATAAAGGGATCCTGACCAAACAAGAGAGAAATTTTATTTCAGTAAAAAAATCCAAAAACAGCTTTATTTTACCACCTCCCCAAAGTACACAAAAGTATGGATAACCCCCCCCCCCCATAATATCCGGGATAAATTCAATCACGAGTAACATGTCCAAAAATGTGGACATCCTTTTACAAAAATATGTTTTACAATTAGAATCCTATCTCAAAGATTCTCCGTCTCTTATCAAAATACTATAAGATCAAAACTGCCAACCTGGGTATGTGTGGGCAAACCTGGATGTCTCATCTCTCTACTCAAAGATCCCTCATGAACAGGTTTCGGATGCAACCCTTAGAAAAAAACACCTTCATACCCAACGCATCGCTTTCGTTCTACACCATAATTACTTCACCTTGGAAAAAAAAATATATTTACAAACATGTGGGACCGCGATGGGCACCCATTTTGTGTCAGCTTTTGCTAATTTGTATATGGGAGACTATGAACATGAAAAGATCTATAACAACCCATATATGTAAAGTGTCGATAGGAATGCTGGCACTGTCAATCCCAGTGTGTAAATATGGACAAAGGCAGACTCAGGGATTACATCCACAGGGAACCCAACGGTGCACTTACTCAGAGCAATGTAGCTGGAGATCCAAATGAAATCAGGTGCGGAGTAAAGGCAATTCTGCAGCATACGTCATCAGTTTCAACATAACTTTATAGGCAGCAAAGTGCAGTGCACAGGTAACAAATGTTTCGCTCTTACAGCTTCTTCACAGCCTAATTACAAATTTGATACCCTCCCCTTAAATGGGCCCTGTTCTACAACAACTTTATTAACATTAACAATGGTACAAAAAGTGCACATATAAAAAAAATGTGTAGACATCTATATGCACAAAAAGACCAAAAAACTGGGGGAGAGAAATCAAAGCACAGAAAATTTCTCCTCAGCACCTGCATCATGTGTTACATGGAAGAAAATACACTGATATCTTCATGTTCATTGAGACCAAGTGGGCAGAGTGCCCCCGTTCTCAGTGTCAATCCCCTTTCACATTGCAACAATTGTTGGGAACGATCTCCTCCATATTGGGAAGCGATAACCCTTTTAATCTTAAAAACTTCATGCACTTTGGATTCGCATTATGGACATCACACATATGACTAATCAATCTTGGAGATCCTAACTTAGTTCATTAAAGCATTTGAATAGTGGACTAATAGTCTTACCAATATAAAACTTATGACAAACACATACACCACATATGCCGTCCTACATAAAAAGAAATCTGTAATAAACAACTCAATCTGACCCAGACAGATAAACTGCCACAACATCAGCAACTGCCGCATTTATGGTTGCCCTTAGAAATAGCATCTTGAAGCCAGTTCTTAGGTATAGGTATCTGTTCTGCCTCGAACTAGTGAATCTCTCAAATTCTTGCAGCGACCAAAAGAAATCACAGGTTTGTGTTGAGCCTTCTCAGTAAGTGCAGGGTCCTCATCAATAATCCGTCAATTCTTGTGAATGGCAGATTTTATGATATCATTCATTGGACTGTGTCTGAAAATAAAAGAAAAACAATATTTTTTACTATTCTTCCTAGAATGATACATAAGCTGGTGTCTATCCCTGTTTTTTTTTTTTTTTTGCTTTATTCTATCCATGTTCAATTAGTGAAGCAGGGTAACCATGTTCCTCCAATGTTTTGACCTTTCCCTCACATATATAAGAGATACTGGGGACTTTTTGTGCCACTAGGATCAAATGACTACGCATGAGGACTATTAGCTAGCCACGCTGGATGTGGAAAGCCTGTATACAGCATCCCGCAGGATGCTGGTGTACAGGCAATAAGACGCCAGCTGACTCGCACTCAGCAATTTTACTATGTCTATAAAGCTTTATTTTTTGTTCCCAGTCACAATACCTTTCAATTTGACCAGAAGTTGTACTGGCAGCGAGTGGGAATCGTGATGGGGACCACGGCCACACCTACATTTGCAAACATTTTTTGGGGCGATTTGGAGGATGGGATGGTATTCTCCCTTAATAAACATTTTCCGAGACATATCCGTCTCTTTTTGCGCTATATAGATGATATTTTCGTTGTTTGGTTCGGTGTCAGAAGAGGAATTTCATTCATTTGTAACTTACATCAATAACAACATGTTTAATATGCACTTTACTAGTGATTTTGGCAATCAGACCACCCCCTTTTCTTTATGTTCAGGTGACACTCACAAAGGAAGGTATTCACACCACATTCTTTTCAAAACCCACTGCTACCAACGCATTACTACACCATGAGAGTTACCACCCTACAAACATGAAATGCTCCTTACCATATTGACAATTTGTACGGCTATGCCGAATTAAAAATGACTAGGGTTCATTTGACCAGGCCAGAGTATTAAGTAAAAAACTGGAGGAACATAGTTACCCTGCTTCACTAATTGAACATGCATGGAATAAAGCAAAAAAAAAAAAAAAACAGGGATAGACACCAGCTTATGTATAATTCTAGGAAGAATAGTAAAAAAAAAAAGAAGTTTTTTCTTTTATTTTTAGACAGTCCGATGAATTATATAAAATCTGCCATTGGCAAGAATTGACGGCTTATTGATGAGGACCCTGCACAACGGGCTCAACACAAACCTGTGATTTCTTTTGGTCGCTGCAAGAATTTGAGAGATTCACTAGTTTGAGGCAGAACAGATACATCTACCTCCAAGAACTGGCTTCAAGATGCTATTCCTAAGGGCAACCATAAATTTGCCGATGTTTTGGCAATTTTTTGGAGGCACAGTTTATCCGGCAGAGTCAGACTGAGTTGTTTATTACGGATTTATTTACATGTAGGACGGCATATGTGGTGTATGCGATATGTTATTGTCATAAGTTTTATATTGGTAAGACTATTCGTCCACTATTCAAATGCTTTAATAGATTGATTAGTCATATGTGTGATGTCCATAATGCGGATCCAAAGTGCATGAAGTTTTTAGGAATAAAAAGGTTTAACGCTTCCCATTACGCAGGAGATCGCCACCAACAATTGTTGTCATGTGAAACATCATTGATACTGAGAATGGTGGCACTTGGCCAACTTGGTCTCAATGAATGTAAAGATATCAGTGTCTTTTCTTCCATATAACATATGATGAGGGTGCAGAGGAGTAATTTTATGTACAGTATTTTGATTTCTCTCCACTTGTTTTTTTTTTTTTTTTATGTATATACTGTAGATGTCTATACATTGTTTTTAATGTGCACTTTTTTTCTACCATTGTTAATGTTAATAAAGTTGTTGTAGAACAGGGCCTATTTAAGGGGAGGGTATCTCATTTGTAATTAAGCTATGCAGAAGCTGTAAGAGCGAAACATTTGTTGCCTGTGCGCTGCAATTTGCTGCCTAGAAAGTTATGTTGGAACTGATGACCTGTGCTGCAGAATTTCCTTTAATCCGCACCTGATATCTATGACAACCATCGATGGGCACAGAAGATAATACTAGACAAAAGGTATATACAGAAGATGATCTTCTCTTCATCTGGTATGGAACAAAAGAAGAATTCACTGAATTTACAGAATATCTCCATAAAAATTCTTATGACATCATACTCACCGGAAGATGTGATGAGTCTGGAATATCTCGACCTGGAACTATCTAATGAAAAAGAAAAAATCATTAAGAAAACGTATTTAAAAAAAGTTGATTTTAACAGTTTATTATCATACAATAGTTGTCATGATAGAAAATGAAAATCCAACCTTCCATATGGTCAATTCCACCGCTTATGGAGGAATTGAACGAAAACTAAAGACTACAAGAAACAAAGCAATATTATATTAAACAGACTAACGGAAAAGGGCTTTACCAAAAAAATTATCAAAGCAGCTTACCAACGGGCCCTCACACGCTCAAAGGACACTGAGAGTAGAAGTGGTGAACCTTCAGGAAGAACAGACGAAGACCCTAAAATCCATCCTAAGGTAAAGAGAAATGATGAACCACAAACAGACTACAAATATAACTTTATCTCCACATATTCCACCAAACACAACACTGTACAGCAGATTCTGGAAGAAGATTGGAGTATCCTTTTGCAGGACCCAATCTTGAAAAGACATATTCCAGAAAAAACTAAAATAACCTTCCGAAGAGCCATGTCATATAAGAACCAACTAGCCCCAGTAGGCTAATGGATGAATAACCAGATGCAATAGTAACATGTGTAAATGCTGTAAAAACATGAAATATGGTGCAAAGACCTTCACAAGCAATAATATAGGGGAATCCTTCAAAATTAAAACCCAAATCGATTGCTCTGCACCACACAACAACCGAGAGCCAGAATTAATAAGTATAGATCAAATGTCCACAAAGGATATTTGTATCGCACTGTATCAAGACATGCTTTGGATAAACATAATAAGAACAATTTTTCAGCTTTCAAACTTACAGCCATCAAACAAATCCCCATGGGGATTTGAACAGTTACAACATAGAGAATCCTTTTGGATATACAAGCTAACTATGATGATCCCAACAGGCCTCAATAAAGGGATGGACCTAGTCCGCTGATCCCATGTTTCACAATCTCAGTCCAGAGATTACAGTGACAGTCCTCTAACAAATTTCTACCGCTAGCCATCCCCCCCCCCTTTTTTTTTTTTTTTTTAATCTGTGTATTCCAACCTCCTCTCAGTAGTATACCAACTGGGGTTACAAGGAGCATCATTTCCAAATGACCCAAACAAGTAACCAATGCCCTGCGCGAACGAACATATGCCGGTGGGGACTTGCTATCTCCCTGGCTTTCATTCAGTCATCATTAGTATCTTTCACAACGAGCGCATGCGTGCTATATCTCACAGATCTTGGCCCGTTCCTCGGTCCTCTGAAAAGTCATCACCAGTATCTTTCATAAGTAGCCCATGCGCACTACATTCTCCCCGCATATAGCGGTCAGCATACGGAGCCCCGGGTACACTAACAGATTGAACTACACACAGCAAGATCTTATGAAATGTTCTAGATTATGAACACTTACTGTGTTTTAATCTTTTTATTTTAACAGTTTGCTAATTCTAACTAAAATCTGGAGAATTGTGATTGGGCATTTTAGTATTGCACGCCCGTATGGGAGTTCCTTTTTTTAATTATGGCGTTTTTTTTTTTTATAGACATAAATGTGCATAGTTTTTGATACTAACATACAAGCCTGTTTACTTGATGAAGAGGCACTGCTATCTCGAAACGCATTGTATGTGGCAAATAAAGAACTGATTGAGTGGATTGCACCGCAACCCAGTTTTTGAAGTTGTTATTCATGCTTGCTACTGCAGGGCAGGTGGTTGGAGCACTGGGGAGTTGGGACCTGCTTACTATTCTAGGTCGTGTTCTGTGTGGTCTCCCAGTTCTAGCTGCTACCCACTAGAGAGTTGTCAGGTGTCTGGGATGCTGAACATTTGCTAGATATATGTATTCTGTATTAAAGCACTAAAAAAGTTTGCATATGTATTTCCTTAAATTGCACTAAATGTCTATACATACACTGTGATAACTAGATGGCAGAGGGTTAACATTGTACACATGCTTTGCATTTCATTGTACAGCTGAATGGTGATTTGGTCACTTGTAGTCTCCTAGCCAGGGATTGCAGGAAAAGGTATCTAGTCCCACCTTCCTTTCCTGGGGAGAAGGGTAGGCCTAAACCTGTTCTATAGTCGTTGGGGCCTAGTTTTTGCCAAGTCACATGTACTTCAGCTTGCTCCTGTCTTTGCTTGGCCTACATTTACACAGGCTGCATATAACCTTTCACAAAAGATGCTTTCTCTATATGGGTTCCAGTCCATGCTGCAGGGATATGTTTTGCATTACTTATCCCCCAAGAAGGAGAGCTTTTGCAAGAAGTTGTAAAAGGACCTTTGTCTTTCAGAGTTTTTTTTTTCCATTATTTTTTGACCCTACAGTCAGTTAAGTGCCATCCTGCCTCCCAAGTTATGGTGACTGTCACATCTGGTAGGGATAGAGTGCAGCCCTGATCTCGCCCACTCCCCCTGCCCCTGCCTACTCCCGTTCTCACCCTAGGAAGCGGGTCAAAAGCCAAGCCAATAAGTCACAGAACCAGATAAGACAATATAAGTACAGAGATTGCTAGTTAGAGTCACAAGAACTTTCACAGGCAAGGAATGAATGGGAAAGGCTTCCTTATATATCCCTGTTCAGATAGCAGGAGGACTCTGATAGGTTGCAAACTGAACCACAGCCAAAAGCACAGAGGTGTAGTCCCTGCAACCAGGATAAACAAACTCTCAGGGCTAGAAAGCATTAATCCCATGTGACCGTGATGTCACGAGCCTCTGCCCCGCATCACCAATCATCCAGCACTGAGCAAAGTTCGCTCCGTGCACCAGATGTCTGGTGTGCCGCAGCCGAGATCGCGGGGGTCCCCAGTGGAGGTACCCTCACAATCAGACATCTTATCCCCTATCATTTGGATAGAGGATAAGATGTCTAGGGGTCGTGTATCCCTTTAAGAGCTAGAGAACCTTTATTATCTATCTGCTCTAGATTTGCACTTGCATGTGTTAAGTTAGCATCTAAAGATTGACAGATATACTGAATGAATCAAAGAAGTAGGGTCCCAGATCCTCATGTGTCTCATGGCAGTGTCTTCTTGGGGCTGCCATCATATTTCTTGTGGGGTGTAGGGGTAGGGTTTTCAGTGTGTGTGTGTGGGGGGGATGTTGGGGGTTTCTTGTCAGCTGCATATTTGAGCATGCACCTGCATTTAGTTGTCTTCAACTTTGCTGTGTCGTTCCAGAGCCTTTTTGCTTGTGAACTTTTCACTTGTGAGCTTCTACTGTGCTGGGATTACAATAGCCCTTTATTCGACATCTATGAGTTTAATAGATGTCAGGATCGCTGTCCCTGTAAACCAAAAGGTGTATGGTCTATACAGGATGTTGTTGTCTTGGTAAAGGACAATGTTCATGTTACGCCGAGTGCTCTGGGTCCCTGCTCCTCCCCGGAGCGCTCGCGGCGTTCGTCTCCATGCAGCGCCCCGGTCAGACCCGCTGACCGGGAGCGCTGCACTAGTGTCACCGGCGGGGATGCGATCCGCGTAGCGGGACGCACCCGCCCGCGGGTCGCATCCCAATCTCCTCACCTGCCCCGTCCTCTGTCTGCTCAGTCCCGGCGCGCGGCCCCGCTCTCTAGGGCGCGCGAGCGCCAGCTCTCTAAGATTTAAAGGGCCAGTGCACCACTAATTGGTGCCTGGCCCAATCAGTGTCAATTAGCTTCCCTGCTCCTTGTGTATAAAAACCCACTTCCCCTTCCTGTCCTTGCCGGATCTTGTTGCCTCAGTGCCAGTGAAAGTGTTTTGTGTATGTCCCAAGCCAGTGTTCCAGACCCTCTGCTGTTGCCCCTGACTACGATCCTTGCTGCCTGCCCTTACCTTCTGCTACGTCCGACCTTGCTCTTGCCTTGTCCCTTGTACCGCGCCTGTCTCAGCAGTCAGTGAGGTTGAGCCGCTACCGGTGGACACGACCTGGTTGCTACCGCCGCAGCTAGATCATCCCGCTTTGCGACGGGCTCTGTTGAAAACCAGTAGCAACTTAGAACCGGTCCTCCGGTACGATCCATGCCAATCCCTCTCTGACACAGAGGATCCACCATCAGCCTGCCGAATCCTGACAGTTCAGTTAGGATACATTATTTCAGTATGCCAGGTGGACTAGAACCCAGACTCAGGGTCTATTCACATGTCGGGGTTTCCGTCGAAATTATTTTTGCCTGAAATGAAAGCCCAATACACTTCTATGGGATTCCGCACTCCTGTTGACACTTCGGAAATCCCGCTTGTGGAATAAGAGGATTTCCAAAGTGTCAGTGGGAGTGCAGAATCTCATAAAAGTGTATTGGGCAGAATTTCCACCTGAAATGAAAGCCCATGTGAATAAACACTCACACTAGAAATCTGAGGAAGATTTTCACACAGTTGATAAGGCGCATTTATGTTTACCCGAGGGAAGCTTCAGAGTCCACCTCTAGGGGGGCAAAGGCCATTAAAGAGAACCAATTATTAGCTGATAACATAATGGCCAATTCAAACATCTAAAAAGGGTTCTGGTCTGTCCAGGTTTAAGACCATGTACCCTCTCTCTGAAGAGCATGTTGAAGATTGGGAGTCTCTCCCCCATATTCCCCCAATATTTTGTCATCTCTAAAGTTCTGACTTCAGAATTTCTATGGCTCTCAGGATTCAGGGGCCAGCCATATTCCCATACCTGGATGAGTGGCTGATAAAGGCAAAGTCATTTGAGATTCTACAGAACCATTTACAGTTACCCTTGGATTTGCTTCAACAACTGGGCTGGGTTGAATGACTGAAGTCACCTATACATCCTACCACATCAAAACTGTTTCTGGGATTCTAAATAGATTCCCAATGAATGTGCATATCCCAAAAGAAAATATGTGATGGCAGTTGCCGGACTTTTGCAGGTATCAATATCTAATGAGGGTTTTTGCTTCATGTCAGCAGCCATTGAGGTGGTTCCTTAGCCATCTGGAATAAATACCTGTTCTGGGCAGATGGAGTACTCAGGGATTACTAATCTCCTCCAATGTGAGCTAGTTTTGTTACATAGTAGGGTGATTTGGTACTCAGTACTGTATTTTGCCCCTGTCATCATGGGATATGTCATCAGAATAAGGTAGCAAGATAACTGCGGTCCACTAAATAAACAAGCAGGAAGAAACAAGATCTCAACCTTTACTATAGGAAGATTAATCCTGAAATAGGCAGAAAAGAACCTCACCTATCTATCTGCAGCCCACAATCGTGGATCCATGGACTTTGTAGCAGACTGTCTGAGCCAGGGGTTGCTCAGTTCCAGGAGAGTGGTCACCGAACCCAGAAATTTCCCATCAAATTATTCAAACATGCTCTGTCCATTTCAAGCCTGCATATTTCCTCTCTTTTATGATACATAGGGTATTGATGAAACTAAGGAAAGACCAGGCCATGGCAATAGCCACCATATCGTACTTACTGTCTTAGGGGGATCTGTCATCAACTCTGCCTTGCGTAAAGGCCTTACCTAATGCGGTTACTTCTTGTGCTGCTGATAGGACATAAGGAAAGCCTTGATTTCTAATGTTAATCTGTTTTCACTTAGGCTAGGTTCACACGGCCATTTGCAGCAACCCGTTAAGGGTACAATCAGCTTCTTTTTTTTTTTTACTTAGCCAATCCTAAAACGGGTCGGATATAAACAGCTACTACCGGGTTAAGAACGACCCCATTCACTTGCATGGGGTCCATCGTTGACACGGTCATTTTACCGGATTTTAGCTCTATTTTTTCTCTGCTAAACTCTCGTCCTTCTGGCCGGATTGCCGACAGAACTTCGAATAGCAGAGTCTGACAGCAATGTGAACGAGGCCTTAGTCATAATGATGGTAGTAAGCTCCAGCCCTTATTTACTATACTTACTTGTTGTATTCTTACCTTTTCAAAACAATGCACCAGGAGTTTGCCCTCATGGACTTATACAAGCTGCAAGTCATATAGGGGTAGTTCTGCTCCTGTATACTGGTCTACCAGTACACAGGGGCAGAATTTCCCCCATTCTTGTGTGCCTGCTAGAACTAAGGGAAAACAGATCAACCTTAGAATCCAACGCATCTGGCATGTCTGTAACATGCATAAAATAGAAGAGGCTTGTAGCATAGTATGGACTCCCCTCTTATGGTGCCAGATTTGTCAACCCTAGACAAAGGGGCTTAATATAGGCCACCCTTCACTCTCTCAGACTGAGTGTCCATCCTCACAAAGTATTGACTTTTGGTGATGGCATGTTTTTTCCATTCCCACCTTCCAAGAGCCAATACTCTTTTATTTATTTATTTATTTACTTAACATTGTTTTTAAAGCTGTTCTGCCAGTAGCTAAAGAGGAGTAAAAATAAGCCTTTGGCTGGACAGGGCTAGTCTTCATGATTCCGGACATATCTATTTTTATTTCAACAGTCCTTTCCAGTTTTAATATTTAAAGTGCCCAGGGGATGCTCCTCAGTGGGGCAGGAGCCCCGGGGCTAGCCAACCCATCTCCTCTTGGTTACAGCCACTGTGCCTACTGTCAATCAAAGGGGGTAAGAATATCTAAGTAGGTAGGCATTGAATCCCCCATATGCACAGAGAACAGAGCCTTGCTTTAATAGGAACTTTTCACTTTAATAGGAGCTGGTCTGCCGTAACCCTGTGCAACCACTATACGATATATAAAGCTGTCTGCTTCATGCTCTGTTCTTTGAGACCTCGATTCTGAATTCTACCAAATACCAGACAACTGCCTGATGCAGCAATTTTGATTGATTTTGTAGAAGTTATGGAGACTCACTATTTTATTGTTTTATTGTTTTCCTTCCTATTGTTATTATCTTGCTCTCAAATTTCAATTAAGGTCCCTTTGGACCTAATAGATCCTTTGTGAATATGCGTAACACTGTTTGGATGAACGATTATGCTCCACCAGTCAAGATTATTATGCATGTTCATATGTAAACTCTGACACATCTGATGTCATAATATGTTATATGTTACATTTTATGTTTATAAAATTTCAATAAAAACATTGTGAAACATATAGGGAATTGGATGGCAAACAGCTGATTGGCGTTGCCGGATATTGTACTCATACCGATTAGATATTAAAAGGGGTACTCCACTGGCCAGTGGTCGGAACTAAATGTTCCGAATGCTGTTTTTGCGCTGCGGGGGTCGACCACGCCCCTCGTGACATCACAGCCAAGCCCCCTCTATGCAAGTCTATAGGAGGTCGTCACGCCCCCTCACATAGACTTGCATTCAATGACCTCTCCTTAGAATAGGCTTTCAATAAAAAAGTGTAATGGAAAAACCTTTAAAAATTATTTTGTTCAAGTAGGCCATAATATCTAAAAGTTCAGCGGGGACAAGACGCTATTCAGTACTTTTGATTTTCTTTCTGATTTTTGTGCTTTGCAGGGAAAGTCCGAATCCACCGAATATTACCACAATGACAACTTAACTGCATTGGTAGCAGACCTGTTTGGTGCTGGAATGGAGACCACCTCAACCACCCTGAGATGGGGGCTTCTGCTCATGATGAAATATCCAGAGATTCAACGTAAGACTTATAGTTCTACAATTTTTAAGAACTGAAGGGATACTATCAACCCAAAACATGAGCGATTCTAGTGTTTGAATTTATTTATTTTTACATTTATATGTTTGGCCAAAATCTGGATTGGGTCCACAACACAGGAGAAGGTGCAAATCTTTCCATTATAATTTGTCTGTTTTGGTTTCAGTTGAAGTATCGGCTAAAAATACTTATATAACTTTGGCCTTTTTTAATTTTATTTGTTTTGTTTTATTATTATTATTATTATTATTATTATTATTTTTTAGAATACTGTGGCTTATAGCATTCAAGAATGATGTCTATTTTTACATGCAGTATTTGCATGCACAGGGCTTAGCTTCCAGCACTGAGCCCTGTACATCATGCAGAGCAGGGAGGGGAGGAGGTGTGCAGCTCAGCACTGCCTCTTTGACACCTGAGCTTGAAAGGAAAACATGATTTTATAACTTTGCAATCAGCTAAGAGACAGGTAACATTTGTTTTCTATCCTATAAGCTATCTGCCCATGCCTGCAGCTCCAAGAATGATATAGATCTGACAGATTAACTTTCATTCATAATTTTTTTTTTTACTTTTATTTATATTGTTTATAGTCACCTCAAATACCAAGGCACTAAGTTTGGTGAGGTGGCCAGCAAATCCTTGTTGTTCCAAATGTGGTGGCCCAGTAAAGAATGTTGACGTGTCCAGTAAACATTGCCTTAGGCACTTGCGGCATATCTGTTTGGGCTCCATACTCCAGGGTACATTGGGAAAGATTTATCAAAATCTGTCCAGAGGATAAAATGCTGAGTTGCCCATAGCAACCAATCCGATTGCTTCTTTCATTTTTTAACAAGGCCTCTGCAAAATGAAGGAAGCAATTTGATTGGTTGCTATGGGGAACTCAGCAACTTTTCCTCTGGACAGGTTTTGACAAATCTCCCCCATTGTGTTTTGTTGTTTTGTAATTTTTGATATGTAAATGTTATTGTGCCTTTAAGTTTGTTTCTGCATAGTAAACCCTGTGATCTTTAAAGGGGTACTCTGTTAAAAACTATTTTATTTTAATTTTATTTTTTATCAAATAGGGCCAGAAAGTTAAACAGATTTGTAAATTACTTCTATTCAAAACTCTTTATCCTCCCAGTACTTATCAGCTGCTGTATGATCCACAGGAAGTTCTTTTCTTTTTGAATATATTTTCTGTCTGACCAAAGTGCTCTCTGGTGACACCTCTGTCTTTCTCAGGTACTGTCCAGAGAGGGATAGGTTTGCTATGGGGATTTGCTTCTGCTCTGGACAGTTCCTGACATGGACAGAGGTGTCAGCAGAGAGCTCTTTAGTCAGACAGAAAAGAGATTCAAAAAGAAAAGAACTTCCTCTGTAGTATACAGCAGCTGATAAGAACTGGAAGAATTAAGATTTTTTTAATGGAAGTAATTTACAAATCTTTCTGGCACGAGTTGATCTAAAAATAAATTGTTTTCCACCAGAGTACCCCTTTAAGCCCCAATAGGATGCCCCCAGGCTAAAGCCTTAAAGGAGTACTTCTGTGGAAAACTTTTTTTTTTTTTAAATCAACTGGTGCCAGAAAGTTAAACAGATTTGTAAATTACTTCTTTTAAAAAAAATCTTAATCTTTCCAGTACTTTTTAGGGTCTGTATACTACAGAGGAAATGGTTTTCTTTTTGGAACACAGAGCTCTCTGCTGACATCATGACCACAGTGCTCTCTGCTGACATCTCTGTCCATTTTAGGAACTGTCCAGAGTAGCATATGTTTGCTATGGGGATTTTCACCTACTCTGGACAGGTCTTAGGCTGGGTTCACACCACGTTTTGTTAAATACGGCTCCCGTATACGGCTGGGAGGAGGGGGGCGGGGCTTAATCGCGGCGCCCGCACTCAGCCGTATTCGTGAACCGTATTTAATATAAGTCTATGAGCCGACCGGAGTGAACCGCAGCCTCCGGTCGGCTTCGTTTTCGGCTGTATGCGGTTTCCCGACCGCAGGCAAAAACGTGGTCGGCTGTGGTTCACTCCGGTCGGCTCATAGACATACGTTAAATTCGGTTCCCGAATACGGCTGAGTGCGGGCGCCGCGATTAAGCCCCGTCCCCTTCCTCCCAGCCGTATACGGGAGCCGTATTTAACAAAACGTGGTGTGAAGCCAGCCTTAAAATGGACAGAGGTGTCAGCAGAGAGCACTGTGCTCGTTATGTCAGCAGAGAGCTCTGTGTTCCAAAAAGAAAATAATTTCCTCTGTAGTATTAAGCAGCTAATAAGTACTGGAAGGATTAAGATTTTTTAATGAAGTAATTCACAAATCTGTTTAACTTTCTGGCACCAGTTGATTTAAAAAAAAAAAAAAAAAGTTTTCCACGGGAGTACCCCTTTAAGTGTAGGGGATAGGAGTTTTTCAGTTCAGAAGTGGAGGAGAGCTGAGGTAGCAGTGTGGAGAGAAGTTAGGAAAAGTATGTGGTAAACTGAAGGAGTCATGTGTCAGAAGCCTGTAATCACCTGCCGCACAGATCCAGTCTGGAAGTCTAGGATAGCAGGAGATAGAAAGCCTCAGACAACTCTTAATCCAAAAGTTTGCAGTCCAAGCCTGGCAGTATATTATTTCTGGGGAAGCACTGCAGAGTTTAGAGTCTGAAGTCTACAGTAACTAAAATTCAGTCAAGTGAAAAGTACTGCATGTCCCAACAAGGCAAAAGGTGTTTCCCCTGCTCTGATCAGCATTGTTAAGGATTATAACATCTATCCTGAACCTCAGTAAAAAGTAGTTTTCTGTAGGCCTGCATCTGGTGTTTTTATTCTCCAGCGTTGGGCAGGTTGCCCAGGAAAACTGCTGTACCTTGGAGCGTGGTGGTTAACGGTACCCTGGCGTCACAAGTGACTCTCCTGTTTGTAGCTGCACCCCAGCACTAAACTACCACACACCACTATAGCACACCACACAAACTTTTTCATTTTAGGAATTCTGAAGGCAACTGTGCTCTTGGGAAATGCACTGTCAACTATGAGACCTTATATAGACAGGGTTGTGTATTTCCAAATCATGTACAATCCACAGAATTTACCTCTATTCAAGGTGCAGAAACATCTCAAGGGTGATCAAGAGAAATGGGAGGCTTCAGAGCTTAGTATTATAAAGTACCTGTCACCAAACTAAACTTTTAATATATTGTTCCTTATGTTATTATAAGACACTTTGTTATTTACTTGCTGTTAAAAATCTCATCCTTTGTATGTTTTTAATGTGATTGAAAAAACACCCACTAGGTGGTTCGGTTCTGTTCCCTGTAACAAGTCAAACAGTTAGTTTGGTCTTCTCCTGGTCTGGCAGGAGACCAAACTCAGGAAGTGCGTGAGGAGCATGGCAAGGCACAGCTCTTGCAGGATTCAGTGACGTCATGTCTGCTGGGAAACGCCCACTTTCTCCTGATGGGAGCTCACACAGTGTGAGCAAGGAGAAAGGTATTAAAGACAGCTTTTTAAAGCTAACAATTTTTTTTAAGGTAAGGAGGGGTGCTAGGAGTAGTTAGGGAATATAATTTGAGTTAGTTAAGAAAATACGGTTTGATGTCAGGTACTCTTTAAGTGTCACAGCAAAGGGTCAGACCATGCAAAATTAAACATTTTCATTTTTAATAAATTAGCAAAAGTTTCTAAAACAATGTTTTTTATATTACCATTATTAAGTACATGCAGAACGATAAGGAATTATTTTTCCCCCTTTAAACTTGTCTTTCTCTTCTGAAACACACTTAGCAGTGCAGATATAAATTTTAGACACCATCTTCTCTCTTCCTTGGCAGAAAAAGTCCATAATGAAATTGAGAGAGTGATAGGATCGGCCCAACCTCAGATGGAACATAGGAAACAAATGCCGTATACTGACGCAGTCGTACATGAAATTCAACGCTTTGGGGATATTGCACCGACTAATGTTCCACATGCAACTTCTGAAGATGTCACATTCAGAGGGTATTTTATTCCAAAGGTAAGAAAAAAAATAAAAAGGTTAACTACAGTGGGGATCCAAAGTTTGGGCACCCCAGGTAAAAAAAAAATTGTATTAAAGTGCATAAAGAAGTCAAGGAAAGATCAAATTACAGATGAGACATTCTTATAATATGTCAGCAAAAGTTAGATTTTATTTCCATCATTTACACTTTCAAAATAACAGAAAACAAAAAAATGGCGTCTGCAAAAGTTTGGGCACCCTGCAAAAGTTTGGGCACCATGCAGAGTTAATATCTTGTACTGCCCCCTTTGGCAAGTATCACAGCTTGTAAATGCTTTTTGTAGCCAGCCAAGAGTCTTTCAATTCTTGTTTGAGGTATCTTTGCCCATTCTTCCTTACAAAAGTCTTCCAGTTCTTTGAGATTTCTGGGCTGCCTGTCATGCACTGCTCTTTTAAGGTCTATCCATAGATTTTCAATTATGTTGAGGTCAGGAGATTGTGAAGGCCATGGCAAAACCTTCAGTTTACGCCTCTTGATGTAATCCCCTGTGGATTTCGAGGTGTGTTTAAGATCATTATCTATTTGTAGAAGCCATCCTCTCTTCAACTTCAGCTTTTGGCATCAAGTTAGCATCCAAAATTTGCTGAAATTTTATTGAATCCATTTTTCCTTCTACTCGTGAGATGTTCCCTGTGCCACTGACTGCAATACAACCCCAAAGCATGATTGATCCACCCCCATGCTTAACAGTTGGACAGAGGTTCTTTTCATTAAATTCTGTTCCCCCTCTTTTCCAAACGTACCTTTGCTCATTCCGGCCAAAAAGTTCAATTTTAACCTCATCGGTCCACAGAACTTGTTTACAAAATGCATCAGACTTGTCTATATGTTCATTTGCAAAGTTCAAATGCTGATTTTTGTGGTGAGGACATAGAAGAGGTTTTCTTCTGATGACTCTTCCATGAAGACCATATTTGTACAAGTATCTCTTTATAGTGGAATAGTGTACCACAACTCCAGTGTCTGCCAGATCTTTCTGGAGGGATTGTGCAGTCAAACGTGGGTTTTGAATTGTTTTTCTCACAATCCGGCGAGCTGTTCTGTCTGATATTTTTCTTGGTCTCCCAGATCTTGCTTTAACTTCCACTGTTCCTGATGACTGCCATTTCTTAATTACATTCTGAACAGAGGATATTGACATCTGAAAACGTTTTGCTATCTTCAGTATTTCCCATAAGTGACTACACCCCTCACATTAAATACACTATCTCCCATAAGTGACTCCACCCTTCACATTATATATACAGTATCTCCCATAAGTGAGTCCACCCCTCACATTATATACAGTATCTCCAATAAGTGAGTCCACCCCTCACATTATATATACAGTATCTCCCATAAGTGAGTCCACCCCTCACATTATATATACAGTATCTCCCATGAGTCCACGCCTTACATTATATATACAGTGTCCCCCATAAGTGAGTCCACCCCTCAGATTATATACAGTATCTCCCATAAGTGAGTCCACCCTCACATTATATATACAGTATCTCCCATAAGTGAGTCCACCCCTCACATTATATATGCAGTATCCTCCATAAGTGAGTCCACCCCTCACATTATATATACAGTATCTCCCATAAGTGAGTCCACCCCTCTCACTATATATACAGTATCTCTCTTAACTGAGTCCACCCCTCACATTATATATACAGTATCTCCCAAAAGTGAGTCCACCCCTCACATTATATATACAGTATCTCCCATATGTGAGTCCACCCCTCACATTATACATACAGTATCTCCCATAAGTGAGTCCACCCCTCTAATTATATATACAGTATCTCCCATAAGTGAGTCCACCCCTCACATTATATATACAGTATCTTCCATACGTGAGTCCACCCCTCACATTATATACAGTATATCCCATAAGTGAGTCCACCCCTCACATTATATATACAGTATCTCCCATACGTGAGTCCACCCCTCACATTATATATACAGTATCTCCCATAAGTGAGTCCACCCCTCACATTATATATACAGTATCTCCCATACGTGAGTCCACCCCTCACATTATATATACAGTATCTCCCATAAGTGAGTCCACCCCTCACATTATATATACAGTATCTCCCATAAGTGAGTCCACCCCTCACATTATATATACAGTATCCCCCATAAGTGAGTCCACCCCTCACATTATATATACAGTATCTCCCATACGTGAGTCCACCCCTCACATTATATATACAGTATCTCCCATAAGTGAGTCCACCCCTCACATTATATATACGGTATCTCCCATAAGTGAGTCCACCCCTCACATTATATATACAGTATCTCCCAAAAGTGAGTCCACCCCTCACATTATATATACAGTATCTCCCATACGTGAGTCCACCCCTCACATTATATATACAGTATATCCCATAAGTGAGTCCACCCCTCACATTATATATACAGTATCTCCCATAAGTGAGTCCACCCCTCTCATTATATATACAGTATCTCCCATAAGTGAGTCCACCCCTCACATTATATATACAGTATCTCCCATACGTGAGTCCACCCCTCACATTATATATACAGTATCTCCCATACGTGAGTCCACCCCTCACATTATATATACAGTATATCCCATAAGTGAGTCCACCCCTCACATTATATATACAGTATCTCCCATAAGTGAGTCCACCCCTCACATTATATATACAGTATCTCCCATAAGTGAGTCCACCCCTCACATTATATATACAGTATCTCCCATAAGTAAGTCTACCCCTCACATTATATATATATACAGTATCTCCCATATGTGAGTCCACTCATCACATTATATACAGTATCTCCCATAAGTGAGTCCACCCCTCACATTATATACAGTATATCCCATAAGTGAGTCCACCCCTCACATTATATATATATACAGTATCTCCCATATGTGAGTCCACCCCTCACATTATATATACAGTATATCCCATATGTGAGTCCACCCCTCACATTATATATACAGTATATCCCATAAGTGAGTCCACCCCTCACATTATATATACAGTATCTCCCATACGTGAGTCCAACCCTTGAATTTTTATAGATATTTTCCTCTATCTTGTGACAACACTGAAGAAATAACCCTCTACTACAATGTAAAGTACTTAGTGCACAGCCTGTATAACCCTGTTTAATGTTGAGTCCCCTTAAAATAACCCAACATACATCCATTAATGTCTAAACCTTGGCAACAAAAGTGAGTACAGCCCTAAGTAGAAATGTGCAAATTTGGCCTAATGTGTCTATAATATTTTGTGTGGCCACCATTATTTTCCAGCACTGCCTTAATCCTCTTGGCCATGGAATTCACCAGAGCTTCACAGGTTACACTGGAGTTCTCTTCCACTGACATCACTAAGCTGGTGGATGTCATCGACCTTGTGCTGCCGCAACTTCCATTTGGCGATGCCCCACAGATGCCCAATAAGATATAGGTCTGGAGAAATGCTTGGTCAGTCCATCACCTTTACCCTCAGCTTCTTTAGAAAGGCAGTGGTGGTCTTCTTGTTGTTTTGGGCCATTGTCATGTTTCTGATCACTGACAGGATCAACCCCCCCCCCCCCCCCACACACACACACACACACAGCCACCACCTCCCATTAAACCTCTGCACCATTGCTGGCAGCATTCACATGTCAATTTCCCAAAGACAAACTCTGCATGCTACGCTGAGCACGTACACTCAATTTCTTCGGTTGGCCATGGCGAAACCAGTTCTAAGTGGAATCTGTGCTGTGACCATGCTGCAGCTCTGTTTCAGGGTCTTGGCCATCTCTTATAGCCTAGGCCATCTTTATATAGCACATCAATTATTTTTTTCAGATCCTCAGAGTTCATTGCCATGGGATGCATTGTGACTGATTCATTGACCAGAGAGTAGAGAGTGTGAGAGTGATAATAGAGAGTGTGAGAGGGATAATACCAGATTAGAGATACCTGTTGCCTATTAGTGTTGCTCGCGAATATTCGCAATTCGAATTTTATTCGCGAATATCGCATATTCGCGAATTCGCGGATATTCGCGAATATAGCGCTATATATTCGTAATTACGAATATTCGTTTTTTTTTTTTCACAGTACACATCACAGTGATCATCCCTCTCTGCTTCCAGCTTGTGTGGTGTAAAGAAGGTTCTAATACTACTGTGTGAGACTGGTGTGCGAATTTTCGCATATGCGAAAATTTGCATATGCTAATTTTCGAATATGCAAATTTCGCTTATGCAAATTTTTGTGAATGCAAATTTTTGCATATGTTAATTTTCGCACACGCGAATATTCGCATATGCGAAAATAAAACGAGAATATTACGAATATGCGAATATTCGCGAATATGACGAATATTCGTCTATATATTCGCGAATATTCGCAAATTCGAATATGGCCTATGCCGCTCAACACTATTGCCTATTCAAACTTGAGACCTTGTAACACTAACAAGTCAAATGACATCAGGGGGATAAAGGGGAATAAAGGGGAATAAAAAAGTTTATTGGGCTTAAATTGAAGATTTTCATTTAGGGGTGTACTCCTTTTTGTTGCCAAGGTTTAGACATTAATGACTGTGTTGAGTTATTTTCAGGGGACACAACATTACACATTACAGGCTGTTCACACCACACAGAGAAAAACCTCTATACTACACCACACAGGAGAGATCTTCTATACTACACCACACAGGAGAGATCCTCTATACTACACCACACAGGAGAGATCCTCTATACTACACCACACAGGACAGATCCTCTATACTACACCACACAGGAGAAATCCTCTATACTACACTACACAGGAGAGATCCTCTATACTACACCACACAGGAGAGATCCACTATACTACACCACACAGGAGAGATCCTCTATACTACACCACACAGGAGAGATCCTCTATACTACACCACACAGGACAGATCCTCTATACTACACCACACAGGAGAGATCCTCTATACTACACCACACAGGAGAGATCCTCTATACTACACCACACAGGAGAGATCCTCTATACTACACCACACAGGAGAGATCCTCTATACTACACCACACAGGAGAGATCCACTATACTACACCACACAGGAGAGATCCTCTATACTACACCACACAGGACAGATCCTCTATACTACACCACACAGGAGAGATCCTCTATACTACACCACACAGGAGAGATCCTCTATACTACACCACACAGGAGAGATCCTCTATACTACACCACACAGGAGAGATCCTCTATACTACACCACACAGGAGAGATCCTCTATACTACACCACACAGGAGAGATCCTCTATACTACACCACACAGGAGAGATCCTCTATACTACACCACACAGGAGAGATCCACTATACTACACCACACAGGAGAGATCCTCTATACTACACCACACAGGAGAGATCCTCTATACTACACCACACAGGAGAGATCCTCTATACTACACCACACAGGAGAGATCCTCTATATTACACCACACAGGAGAGATCATCTATACTACACCACACAGGAGAGATCCTCTATACTACACCCCACAGGAGAGATCTTCTATACTACACCACACAGGAGAGATCCTCTATACTACACCACACAGGAGAGATCCTCTATACTACACCACACAGGACAGATCCTCTATACTACACCACACAGGACAGATCCTCTATACTACACCACACAGGAGAGATCCTCTATACTACACCACACAGGACAGATCCTCTATACTACACCACACAGGACACATCCTCTATACTAAACCACACAGGAGAGATCCTCTATACTACAACACACAGGAGAGATCCTCTACACTACACCACACAGGACAGATCCTCTATACTGCACCACACAGGAGAGATCCTTTATACTACACCACACAGGAGAGATCCTCTATACTACACCACACAGGACAGATCCTCTATACTGCACCACACAGGAGAGATCCTTTATACTACACCACACAGGAGAGATCCTCTATACTACACCACACAGGAGAGATCCTCTATACTACACCACACAGGAGAGATCCTCTATACTACACCACACAGGAGAGATCCTCTATACTACACCACACAGGACAGATCCTCTATACTACACCACACAGGACACATCCTCTATACTAAACCACACAGGAGAGATCCTCTATACTACACCACTCAGGAGAGATCCTCTATACTGCACCACACAGGAGAGATCCTTTATACTACACCACACAGGAGAGATCCTCTATACTACACCACACAGGAGAGATCCTCTATACTACACCACACAGGAGAGATCCTCTATACTACACCACACAGGAGAGATTCTCTATACTACACTACACCACACAGGACAGATTCTCTATACTACACCACACAGGACAGATCCTCTATACTACACCACACAGGAGAGATCCTCTATACTACACCACACAGGAGAGATCCTCTATACTACACCACACAGGACAGATCCTCTATACTACACCACACAGGAGAGATTCTCTATACTACACTACACCACACAGGACAGATCCTCTATACTACACCACACAGGAGAGATCCTCTATACTACACCGCACAGGAGAGATCCTCTATACTACACCACACAGGACAGATCCTCTATACTACACCACACAGGAGAGATCCTCTATACTACACCGCACAGGAGAGATCCTCTATACTACACCACACAGGACAGATCCTCTATACTACACCACACAGGAGAGATCCTCTATACTACACCGCACAGGAGAGATCCTCTATACTACACCACACAGGAGAGATCCTCTATACTACACCACACAGGAGAGATCCTCTATACTACACAACACAGGAGAGATCCTCTATACTACACCACACAGGAGAGATCCTCTATACTACACCACACAGGAGAGATCCTCTATACTACACCGCACAGGAGAGATCCTCTATACTACACCACACAGGAGAGATCCTCTATACTACACCACACAGGAGAGATCTATACTACACCACACAGGAGAGATCCTATATACTACACCACACAGGACAGATCCTCTATACTACACCACACAGGACAGCTCCTCTATACTACACCACACAAGACAGATCCTCTATACTACACCACACAGGAGAGATCATCTATACTACACCACACAGGAGAGATCCTCTATACTACACCACACAGGACAGATCCTCTATACTATACCACACAGGAGAGATCCTCTATATTACACCACACAGGAGAGATCCTCTATACTACACCACACAGGACAGATCCTCTATACTACACCACACAGGAGAGATCCTCTATACTACACCACACAGGACAGATCCTCTATACTACACCACACAGGAGAGATCCTCTATACTACACCACACAGGACAGATCCTCTATACTACACCACACAGAAGAGATCCTCTATACTACACCACACAGGAGAGATCCTCTATACTACACCACACGGGAGAGATCCTCTATACTACACCACACAGGAGAGATCCTCTATACTACACCACACAGGACAGATCCTCTATACTACACCACACAGGAGATATCCTCTATACTACACCACACAGGACAGATCCCCTATACTACACCACACAGGAGAGATCCTCTATATTACACCACACAGGAGAGATCCTCTATACTACACCACACAGGACAGATCCTCTATACTACACCACACAGGAGATATCCTCTATACTACACCACACAGGAAAGATCCTCTATACTACACCACACAGGAGATATCCTCTATACTACACCACACAGGAGAGATCCTCTATACTACACCACACAGGAGAGATCTTCTATACTACACCACACAGGACAGATCCTCTATACTACACCACACAGGAGAGATCCTCTATACTACACCACACAGGAGAGATCCTCTATACTACACCACACAGGACACATCCTCTATACTACACCGCACAGGACAGATCCTCTATACTACACCACACAGGACAGATCCTCTATACTACACCACACAGGATAGATCCTCTATACTACACCACACAGGAGATATCCTCTATACTACACCACACAGGAGAGATCCTCTATACTACACCACACAGGAGATATCCTCTGTACTACACCACACAGGAGAGATCCTCTATACTACACCACACAGGAGAGATCCTCTATACTACACCACACAGGAGAGATACTCTATACTACACCACACAGGACAGATCCTCTATACTACACCACACAGGAGAGAGCCTCTATACACCACACAGGAGAGATTCTCTATACTACACCACACAGGAGAGATCCTCTATACTACACCACACAGGACAGATCCTCTATACTACACCACACAGGAGAGATCCTCTATACTACACCACACAGGAGAGATCCTCTATACTACACCACACAGGAGAGATCCTCTATACTACACCACACAGGACAGATCCTCTATACTACACCACACAGGACAGATCCTCTATACTACACCACACAGGAGAGATCCTCTATACTACACTACAGAGGACAGATCCTCTATACTTCACCACACAGGAGAGATCCTCTATACTTCACCACACAGGAGAGATCCTCTATACTACACCATACAGGAGAGATCCTCTATACTACACCACACAGGAGAGATCCTCTATATTACACCATACAGGAGAGATCCTCTATACTACACCACACAGGAGAGATCCTCTATACTACACCACACAGGAGAGATCCTCTATACTACACCACACAAGAGAGATCCTCTATACTACACCACACAGGACAGATCCTCTATACTACACCACACAGGACAGATCCTCTATACTACACCACACAGGAGAGATCCTCTATACTACACCACACAGGAGAGATCCTCTATACTACACCACACAGGAGAGATCCTCTATACTACACCACACAGGAGAGATCCTCTATACTACACCACACAGGAGAGATCCTCTATACTACACCACACAGGAGAGATCCTCTATACTACACCACACAGGAGAGATCCTCTATACTACACCACACAGGAGAGATCCTCTATACTACACCACACAGGAGAGATCCTCTATACTACACCACACAGGAGAGATCCTATATACTACACCACACAGGAGAGATCCTCTATACTACACCACACAGGAGAGATCCTCTATACTACACCACACAGGATAGATCCTCTATACTACACCACACAGTAGAGATCCTCTATACTACACCACACAGTACAGATCCTCTATACTACACCACACAGGAGAGATCCTCTATACTACACCACACAGGAGAGATCCTCTATACTACACCACACAGGAGAGATCCCCTATACTACACCACACAGGAGAGATCCTCTATACTTCACCACACAGGAGAGATCCTCTATACTACACCACACAGGACAGATCCTCTATACTACACCGCACAGGACAGATCCTCTATACTACACCACACAGGAGAGATCCTCTATACTACACCACACAGGAGAGATCCTCTATACTACACCACACAGGAGAGATACTCTATACTACACCACACAGGAGAAATCCTCTATACTACACCACACAGGAGAGATCCTCTATATTACACCATACAGGAGAGATCCTCTATACTACACCACACAGGAGAGATCCTCTATACTACACCACACAGGAGAGATCCTCTATACTACACCACACAGGACAGATCCTCTATACTACACCACACAGGACAGATCCTCTATACTATACCACACAGGAGAGATCCTCTATACTACACCACACAGGACACATCCTCTATACTACACCACACAGGACAGATCCCCTATACTATACCACACAGGAGAGATCCTCTATACTACACCACACAGGAGAGATCCTCTATACTACACCACACAGGAGAGATCCTCTATACTACACCACACAGGAGAGATCCTCTATACTACACCACACAGGAGAGATACTCTATACTACACCACACAGGAGAGATACTCTATACTACACCACACAGGAGAGATCCTCTATATTACACCATACAGGAGAGATCCTCTATACTACACCACACAGGAGAGATCCTCTATACTACACCACACAGGAGAGATCCTCTATACTACACCACACAGGACAGATCCTCTATACTACACCACACAGGACAGATCCTCTATACTATACCACACAGGAGAGATCCTCTATACTACACCACACAGGAGAGATCCTCTATACTACACTACACAGGAGAGATCCTCTATAATACACCACACAGGACAGATCCTCTATACTACACCACACAGGACAGATCCTCTATACTACACCACACAGGACAGATCCTCTATACTACACCACACAGGAGAGATCCTCTATACTACACCACACAGGAGAGATCCTCTATACTACACCACACAGGAGATATCCTCTATACTACACCCCACAGGAGAGATCCTCTATACTACACCACACAGGACACATCCTCTATACTACACCACACAGGACAGATCCCCTATACTATACCACACAGGAGAGATCCTCTATACTACACCACACAGGACAGAACCTCTATAATACACCACACAGGAGAGATCCTCTCTACTACACCACACAGGACAGATCCTCTATACTATACCACACAGGAGAGATCCTCTATACTACACCACACAGGACAGATCCTCTATACTACACCACACAGGACAGATCCTCTATACTACACCACACAGGACAGATCCTCTATACTACACCACACAGGACAGATCCTCTATACTACACCACACAGGAGAGATCCTCTATACTACACCACACAGGACAGATCCTCTATACTACACCACACAGGAGAGATCCTCTATACTACACCACACAGGAGAGATCTTATATACTACACCACACAGGAGAGATCCTCTATACTACACCACACAGGAGAGATCCTCTATACTACACCACACAGGAGAGATCCTCTATACTACACCACACAGGAGAGATCCTCTATACTACACCACACAGGAGAGATCCTCTATACTACACCACACAGGAGAGATCCTCTATACTACACCACACAGGAGAGATCCTCTATACTACACCACACAGGAGAGATCCTCTATACTACACCACACAGGAGATATCCTCTATACTACACCCCACAGCAGAGATCCTCTATACCAGGCATAGGCAACCTTCGGCACTGCAGATGTTTTGGACTACATCTCCCATGATGCTCCTACAGCTTAAATGCTGCAAAAGCATCATGGGAGATGTAGTGGAAACATCTGCAGTGCCAAAGGTTGCCTATGCCTGCTCTATACAAAGTAATATTTTTTACCCCTCTAGGGCACTTTAGTTTTCCCATTGCTGCACTCCGCACTGAGAGAGAGAACTTACTTTGAGAAACCGGATGAGTTTTATCCAGAACATTTTCTTGATTGTGAAGGGAATTTCAAAAAGAATGAGGCCTTCATCCCCTTCTCAATAGGTAATATTTATTATTTTACTCTCATAAAAGGGATGTGACAACTTGGGGGGGGGGTCACTTGCTCACCTAGCACTCAATACTGTACACACTTATGTATGTCACATACCAAGTCCAGCACCGGGGGGGGGGGGGCTGAGGGGTTGTTCTTTTTTTTACCCGGTGACCTGGCCCCTTTCCTAGATAAGCTGTTGAGCTGCCCTCCATCTAAGGCTGCTAATGCAAGTGGCATCATGGCAGAAGCGCCCGCAGCTACTTCATTACATTTACTGGGCAGCAATGCATGTAATGTATGCATCCCTCACTTCTCAGCTCACAAGAGCAGGGACTCCTGACATTTGACAAGAGTCCCTGCTGCTGTACAGAATTACCCAAGGTAAATTACAAAACACTTACATATTCAATACATTTTAAATAAACTTTATTAAATCATCAATCGAGTTGTAATCTGAAATGATCAGTCATCAATGATTTCTGTTCTTTCTTGCAGGTAAACGTAGCTGTGCTGGGGAAACCTTGGCTAAAATGGAGCTATTCCTGTTCTTCACAACACTATTACAAAATTTCACTTTTAAGCCTGTACCCGAAGCCAAATTGGACCTCACTCCTGCATTGGGGGTTACAAACTCCCCCCAACCCTTTGAGATATGTGCCATATCTCGCAGATAGAGGAAGTGTTCAGCAAATTCTAGCACAGGACATATATAAGCCAATATTATATATACCTCACAATGACAAGGACTTTATATGTCATTGTCATTGTGAGTCTCCTCATACCTCAACAACTTAAGTCTCTCCCACTTCACCTCCCTCTCCCTCTGTTGGACTCTCTTAAAGCTCTACCCTAGGGCCCTTATTCTTCTGCATCTTTAAGTTTTGCTCGGGACAGATCATAGAATAAAAACAAAAATAGAGAAACAGAAACACAGCCGCACATCCACAGTTTGTATTTTGATCTACTTGCTCAGCATAAATTAAAAAACTACAGGTTGTTATTATACATTTTGATCAAAAGTACAAGCCCACTCGCCACGTCAAGGCCACCTAGTCAGAGTGGGTCCCTAACCTAACACCGGTGTAGCTCTGGGCGGTGACCACCGCCTCTGACACACCATGCTCGCAGGGGGGGGGGGCTACCCGGTGGTCAGGCAGCCCCACTGCTGCCCAACCAAGCCCTTGTCTCCGGGCCACCCCACCCCACAGACAAAGCATCACAGTAACAATGACCACAGAGCACCAGGAGACTCCATATGGGTTTCCTCCTTGCATTCTCCGAGCCCTCTGGCAGGGAGCACCTGGTAAGTGTTCACATTGTTTCTGTGATGCTTTGTATGTGGGGTGGTGTGGCCCGGAGCCAGGGGCTTGGTTGGGCAGCAGTGGGGCTGCCTGGCAACTGGGTCATTCCCCCAGTGGGCATGGTGTTGCGAAGGCAGTGGTCGCCGCCTGGTGCTGCGCCAGACTTAGGTTAGGTACCCACTCTGACTAGGTGGCCTTGATGTGGTGAGTGGGCTTGTACTTTTTCTGATCAAAATGTATAATAACAATCTAATAGTTTTTGGAATTATGCTCAGAAGCAAATAGATCAAAATACAAGTGGTGGATGTGTTTGGCTATGTTTCTTTTTTGTTGTTGTACAGATCATAGAATCCCATTAAAATACCATTTCTATGCTGATGAGACATATAACCCTTTCTCCAGTCAGTATGTCAGCTCTCTAGGATCCCAGAGTGTCTATCAATTATATCTTCCATCTCCTCCCACTTTTAAAATTTCACATGTAATTCATTATCTTTCCCCCATCTTTATCAAGTTCCCCCACCGACCTATCAATTTACAGTCAATGGTCCCACTCTCTGTCCAGTCCCACGAATCCACCAGCTCAGATCCTTTGATTTTGCTGTGTTTCAAACTTTACATTCTAACCCTTATCACCCTCTGCCACCTTCACCCAAAAACATTTTTAAGACCAGCATTTTCCTTATTATTGACTCCACATGCCCCTACATGCCCTCGTCATCTTTTAACTTCACTACTGCAACATCCTCCTCTATGGCCTCTCATTTAACACTCTTTCCCCTTTCCCCTCCTCTGCCTCTTCCCTCTGCTAATCCCTATCTTGGCTACCCAGAGAATTCAGTTTTTACTGTAAACAAAGATATACCAGGCCGTCCACAACCTGATCTCCTGAGACCACCGCTCAAGTACTCTCCGATCCCCACAGGACCTCCATCTGTGCTCTCCCCTCATCCACACCTGACGCAACTATTTACAAGATCTCTCCCGAGCTTCCCCTGTACTCTGGGACTACCTGGGCACATCCGTCTCTCAGGGCCGGCCCTACATTGGACCCAGGCGGCACCTTCACAGGTGCGGCAAATTGCTGCCCCGAAAAGATTTTTGACCTCTACACGACCCATGACAGACCTAGTCCGTCATGGTGCTGACTCGTGCTCGCTCCATACCCGGTGGCCCCCAGCTGATTCCTTTAGCTGGGGGCCACTGCTAATAGCCGACATGGATAGATCACCGCATCCGGCTATTAACCCTTCAGCTTTGACAGCGGAGTCTAATGGGAGCTTTAAACCAGCCCTGGTGGCCTAGTGGGGTGGATCTTCCCCCGCAGCATGCTCGCGGAGGGGTAATCCACTGTAGAGGTAGCCGGAGGTATTACCTCTCCTTCTGTCCTGATTCTGGCTCTGCATTTGATAGAGCCTGGCTGCACCAGGCTCTACTAAAGGAATGCAGAGCACACAGATCAACAAAGTTCCATGGAACTTCATTGCTCTTTATGAGAAATTCTCTGATTTCTCCAAAGAGACCCCTAAGGGACCAAAAAAGTGTAAAAAAAAAAAAAAAAAAAGAAGTTAATTACGCTTTTAAAAAAACACACATTAATTCCTTCCATATTAAAAGTTCTAATCACCCCCCTTTTCCCATTTTCCATATAAAAATACATAATAAACAGAGTAAAAATAAACATATTAGGTATCACCACGTGCTTAATTGTTCAAACTAATAAAATATTACATTATTAATTCTGTACTGTAAATGGCGTGAAAGTAAAAAGGGGGGGGGGCATCATTTCACTCTTGGACCCAGGCAGCACAATGTCTTTGGCCGGCCCTGCTGGCTCTCGTCCACCTCAAAGACCTTTAGAAGCAACCTGAAAACCCATCTTTTCAGAAAAGCCTATGGACCACAGTTATCCTGCTGCCCTTACTGCACTGTGAACAGCTGCTCCCCTCACCTTGTAGATTGTAAGCTTGTGGTCAGGGTCCTCTTTTCCTGTATGTCAGTCTGTCTTTAACAGTATTCATGTTTACTGTACTTGTGTTTTTCTTATGTATTTTCAACCCTATTATCATATGCATTGTGCCATGAAATTAGTGGAGCTTTAAAATAAAATAATAATAATAATAATAATAATAATAAATTATATTTCAATCATTACCTAACATATATCTATTCTGCACTCCAAATCCATACCAAAATTATCATTTTTGGCAGACAATTGTGTGTGATTTAACCTTTTTATATGTGGTTGTCAGGTATAACAACTAGAGATGAGCGAATTTACAGTAAATTTGATTAGTCACCAACTTCTTGGCTCGGCAGTTGATGACTTTTCCTGCATAAATTAGTTCAGCTTTCAGGTGCTCCGGTGGGCTGGAAAAGGTGCATACAGTCCTAGAAAAGAGTCTCCTAGGACTGTATCCACCTTTTCCAGCCCACGGGAGCACCTGGAAGCTGAACTAATTTATGCAGGAAAAGTCATCAACTGCCGAGCCGAGAAGTTCATGACGAATCGAATTTACTGTAAGTTCGCTCTTCTCTAATAACAACCATAGCAGCCCATCTCAGGGTACATTCACGCTAGGATTGTGTAATATGGTGGCTAAATCCAGCGAGGAAATTTAAAAACTGTCCGTTGCCGTATCCCTGCCGCATAGTGACTCCGGTCAGCTCATTTCTGCACCGTATCCAGTTTTGAAGTCAGACTGCCAAGCAATAAAACTGATACGGTTAAAAAAAATGAGCCAATCAGAGTCACTATCTTACTCCTGTGGTGGCCCAGTTGTACCCCTGTACCCTTATTGTCCTGTCAGGCAGCCTCCCTGCAATGTCCCCTGGGGGCCCCCTGCATCTGTTCCCCTTGTACAGTTATTATTATGCTATGTAATGTATATAAAATGTTGTAGCTTTAAGAACAGTTTTCACGTGGTTAAACATCTGTCATGTGATTGTAACCCAGTGAGGTGTCAGTGACCATGTGACCTGTGGGACCTCACCAGAGTCTCCCCTATATAAGCCCTGGGAGGAGTCTCTTCACTCTCTTTGGAGAATAAGTCTTTGCTGAACTACAGTGCAGTCGAGTCCTAGGTGTGTGTCTGGAGTCCAGAGGAGGCCTAAAGTCCATCAAACAGCCACAAGTCTACAAGTCCACAACCCCCAGGTCCAAGTCAGAGCCGGGTAAGCTACAAACAGGGTATAGTTAGTCTCAGTCAGTCAAGTCAAAGCCAACCTGTCTTCAGTCAGTGTGGCCTGCATCAAAATTGTCTCAGTTCACTACAAGTCCCAGCAAGCCCTAAGGTCTCTTAAGTCACTGGTTACCCCCCTGGGCCTGGCCAAGCTGTATAGACTGTTCCACCTGTCTAATTCAGTAAAGCTACCATTGTTCCGTAACTTGGTGTCGAAGTCATTATTTCCCCCCGTGCTTAGCCCAGGATCCAGTGGTATACATTCGGGTGGTATTGAGGATTAGTGTTGCTCGCGAATATTCGCAATTCGAATATTATTCGCGAATATCGCATATTCGCGAATTCGCGAATTTCGCGAATATAGCGCTATATATTCGTAATTACGAATATTCGTTTTTTTTTTGTTTTTTTTTTCTTCACAGTACACATCACAGTGATCACCCCTCTCTGCTTCCAGCTTGTGTGGTTTAAAGAAGGCTGTAATACTACTGTGTGAGACTGGCGCGCGAAAATTCGCATATGCGAAAATTAGCATATGCTAATATTCGCATATGCGAATTCTTATATGTGTTAATTTTCGCATATGTGTATTTTCGCATACGCGAAAATAAAATGAGAATATAACGAATATGCGAATATTCGCGAATATATGACGAATATTCGTCCATATATTCGCGAATATTCGCGAATTCGAATATGGCCTATGCCGCTCAACACTATTGAGGATAAACCAAGCCCTGGTGTCATGAATACAAGGGGTTAATGCCATCTGCCCCTAGGGTAATTCCATTTGCCCTGCATCACACCCTCTACCACACTCCAGCTGGCTCATTTAAATGAATGGGATGCGGTGTGGATGCGGCTACTGACGAAGAGTTGAAACACGTGTTGAGGTGGTGGTGGGGTACACTGTGGACCCTCACAATGTCCCAATTAGGTATGGAATGATTTTGGATTGCTTTGGCACAATAATATGTTAGAAGTTTGATATATGTTACACCTTTGGGCTTCCACTTGGTGTTCGGGTCATTCAGGTGTCAGTCCGGTCCATTTGGCCGTAGTCCAAAGGCCCGGCAGGGTAAAGGGCCCGCTGCAGCTGCTGAGGATTAAGGACACTTGTCCCGGATCCTCAGTCAGACAAGAGCTACTTTCAGGTGAGGTTTTTCTCTATGTAAATATCCCTGCGCTGCTCCTGCTCTGATATCATTAGCAGAGACAGGCAGCAGAGCAGGGATGAAGAGGACCTGATTGTTGGCTCCGCCTCCAGCACAGGAAGAGGACAGGGCCGAGAGCTGACAGGCCTCCTGGGAACACAGAGCGGCCGCTTCATGTGAGGGTGAGTGATGTCCCTGTGTGCTGCCTCTCTCCCTCCTGACTAGCAGTCTATCCTGGGGCTGGGTGATGTGTATAGTAGCAGCACAGTGGGGTCACTTTCCCTCCTCCAATGTCCACAGGTCACCAACAGGTCACACTACCAGAACAATTTTTGGGAAAATCACGGCAAAAATGGCACGGTTTTTACCGTGATTTTTCAAAATCGCTGTAAAACTGCACAATTTTTGCCGCGATTTTTCAAAAAATTGTTCTGGTAATGCAACCTGTTGGTGACCTGTGGACACTGGAGTTGGGAAAGTGACCCCACTGGGGTGACAATATGTGAACACACTGCTTGTTTATTTATCATTAACTCCTTAAGAGTACATTCACATGTACAGGATCTGCTGCATATTTTTGCTGCATATTTTCTGCAGCTGACTTTGCAACCCATTAGGTTCAATAGGTAGCAAAATTAGCTGCAGAAAATATACAGCAGATCCTGTAACGTGTGAACGTACCCTAAGTGCTTATTCACATGGACAGATCTGCAGTGTATTTTACGCTACGGATCCGCCGGCAATGGACCCTACAGTGCTGCATCTGTGTCTGCTCATAGCGGCAATCCACCGCTACGAGTAGACACGCTTCGAGGGGCATTTTTGCCTTGCACATGCGCAGTATACTCGCACACATTGCAGCCGCTCCTCCTGTTCCCTGAGCTAGGCCAAGAGCAGCTGCGATGTGTGCGAGTATACTGCGCATAAGCGAGGCGAACATGCACATCAAAGCGTGTCTGTTTGTAGCAACAGATTGCTACTATGAGCAGACACAGATGGAGGGAGCACTGTAGGGTCCTTTGTCGGTGGATCTGCACCGTAAAATACACTGCGGATCCGTCCATGTAAATGAGCCCTAAGGACACAAGGCATACATGTACGCACAGTGCCGGCTCCCACTTCCACTCCCTCGGCTAATGCCAGACATCACCAATCAGGCTGATGTCCAAATAGGGGTGGGGCAGAGGTGTGGCCAGGGGCTGACTGGGGGCCCTTGCTTTATTTGGTCAGGGGGCCCTGAGTGTTGTCAGTCTGCCCCTTGGGTCATTATATAGTGCTTTCTTACCCTTGTGTTTTCTCCTTGTGGGATGTATGTGTTTTAAGGGTGGATTGTTTTTATAGTGGGAGGGCTATTCTTGTCTTTGTATAATTACAAATCTTTATTGTACAACAATGTCTTGGTGTCACTATTTGTAGGTTTATTAACTAAATCTGTGCTGTTTGTGGGGAGTTAGTTAGAAACCACTCAATGTAAACTCTATTATTTAAAGGAGTAGTGCAGTGAAACATAACTTATCCCTTATCCAAAGGATAGGGGATAAGTTATAGATTGTGGGAGGTCCAACCACTGGGACCCCTGTGATCTCCTGAACGGGGTCCCAGCAGTCTGCCAGAAGTGGCCGTTCTGACCCCTGCAGGACACAAAGAGGGGTTGTGTTGGCCAGCACTACATGTGTGGGTCATAATTCCCCCTTCCAGCAGCCTGCCGGGGCCCCGTTCGGGACATCACGGGGGTTCCAGTGGTCCAACCCTCCGCGCTCTATAGGGGATAAGTTATGTTTTACTACAGAACTCCTTCAATTTTCAATAAAAAGTTATAAAAGTTACAAATTACATAACTCAAGGGTTAAAGGGTTCTTTTCCACAAAGATAAATCGGTTTCAAACATTACATGAAATATTTTTAAATATTTCCCTATGTACCTTCTTTGTTTTGCTTTGTTGCTCTGATGAGCGAAGCGAACCTGGTCTTGCTCAGAACTTTAGGGTAAATATCAACTCGCAGAACTTTCGAACTTTGCCAGGCTAGACTCATGGAAACCTGACAATGGCGTAAAAAATAGCAGAAGGAATGAGGAACACATGATGTTTTGGTGCCTGAATCAATGGAGGAAATTTTAAGAAACTGAGATGATGTCAGGGTAGCTCAGCATATCTAGAAGCTAGCAGCAAGATCACATGACCCTAGGTTAGCCAATTATTGATTGTATTTATGTGACTTACAGCTACCAGGCAGACTTTTTTGCTGGTTTTCCGCTGCATATTTGAAAAGGGGCGGGCTCTTCTCGGCTGTCCACAGCGGATTTTCCGTGGCGGAATTTACGCTGCGGAAAATCCACTGCAAGCCCCATTGAAGTCAGTAAAGACTGTGGTGTATTTTCCGCAGTGTAAATTCCGCCGGGGAAAATCTGCTGCGGACAGCCGAAAAGAGCCTGCCCACTTTCAAATACGCAGCGGGAAACAGGGTGGGCATGACATAACTGTAGGTATTTAAAGAGGCAGCACCTAGGGATATCATACTCCGTCTGAAGTTGTTCACACGATCTCAACACATTATCAGAATATAGGTGTTCTAGGGTGTGCACCTCAGCATTCTGCCAAAATATAGGGTCAAGAGAACCGTCCAGGTGTGTGAAGTTCAGATTATGCCAAAGAGGAGTATCTGAGGGTATATCAGTGTACAGACTTGGCAGCCCTCAAAACCTGATCGGGTGGCATCGGGTGGTCTAATAACCAATGACGGATATAGCGGCGTTGACCAGCCAAGTAATACAGATAATAATCGGGTAGCAACATTCCCGCATCTAACTTCAGATGTTGCAAGGTTGTAAGGTGAATTTTAGGTCTATTAGGACTCCAGATAAAGGGGGATAAAAGGGAATGTAACGTGACAAAAAAGGATTCAAGTACTGGAACAGAGATATGAAACTCTTGGTAAGCAACCAAAAAGTTGGGGAGTGAATGTATTAAAACATAACTTTTACTAAATCACATAAAATAATGTCAATACTGCATCCAAATGGGATAGCAGAGTGCAATTGCCAGACAATAATCATAACTATCAACTCAAGGCTCAAATGGATACATGGATCGAGTATATCCAAAAAAGTGCCTGGAGTGAAATGCATATGGTTAAAATCATATTAAATAATGTCACACAAGATATGTGACCTTGCTCAAAAGGTTTCTGTAGCTCAAAGGTTTCTCGACGTGTTTCTGCCGAAGTGCATTGGTGTCCTCAGGGGAAACCATTATAGAGTGTTTGTATATAAGAGATGTATTCTATTGATCATCATTTAAATAATATAAATAGCAAGGGTGTCCCAGTCAGCAAGACATGGGTCCGATGCTCCTATTGTCGAGCATACTAGTATACTAGACCAAATTGCTGTGGGGGTAACCGCAGGACATCAGGTACCTAGGAAAAAGAGAGGCATAATATAAAGTGGGGAAAACCAATTTTTATTGTTCAGGGTCCCTCACAGCCTTTACTCACATAAAAACAGTGCTGCCTAGGTGTACCTGTAAACAAACACAAGAGGAAAAAATCCTATTCAACCTGTGGAGAAAACTAAGGAAGCAAAGTGTGCTCCATATAGTGGTTACTCACGGTTATGATGTCCGGCCCTCAGATACTGTGGCGATGTGCAAATCTGCTTGAGCAGGAAGCCGCGATCCCCAGCTTCACTGCACATCCCACATGTCAGCAGCGTCTGACGTTATATCCATCGCCCGGACACATGCGTCAGAAGACCGCGCCTCGTCATTCACCTCTGATAGGCGCGTCCGCGACTACCTATGCGCATGCACGCAAATAGCGGCAATCCCAGTCACTGTAATAGCTAAGTGTTTAAACAGGCTCAGTTACAAGCAGTCTTGTCAGTGGGCATAATAATAATATTATTATATAACCAGATATTGTTAGGGGAACAGGTAAGTATGTAGAAGAGTATAATGAATGTTATACTACAATGTTACCAATAAAGCATCGTTTTGTTGTTTAAATAAGAAAAATGGCAAGTGTGGACTCTCATCAATCACTTATACATATAAGGCTAAAATACAGGCCGTATAAGAATGTATAGATGTACTTATCGAGACACATATATATAATTAGTATTGTACAGGGATGCTGGTGTAGGAATCGCATATCTTGTACTGTCATTGACATCACTATCTCATAAATGCTATCTGCATGGTACGGAAACTGCCAGGCAAAGAAGGCCACCAAGGTGCCCCCAGGAATAAATTGGGCACAATTGCCACTGATGATTGTGATGAATACCTATCACAATGGCAGTCTCCACACATGCATATATGCCATATGTTGGAATGATGGAGTGACAGTGGTTGGACTAAGGGACACGGTCTCCTCGGGCTAGGAGACCCTAAAGGGGAGAATGGTAGGGATATAAAATGGGCCTATGAGGACCTATTCTACCCTACACTAACTTATAATGCCTTATTCCTAGGCAGGATGGTCAGCCCTAAAAAGGGTGGTCCTGCTCTCCAACCTCCTAAAGAACCTCACATACCCTAGCTCGTGATGGTGCACTAACTTGGAAGGCCACCTAAGACCCTCACTAGCTACCTGTCTGTCACCAAGTCAGGAAAACAGAAAACAGGCAGCAAAAGTTTAACTGTTCATTCAATCCTGTTGGATAGATTGCATCAAGATGATATATCCACCGACTCTACTGAAGGAGCAGTCGGTCCAAGTCACCTCCTCTCACTGACGGTGTTATTTTCTTAATTCCAATAAATTTGAGATTTTTATAATTCCCTGTATGGATACTGTTTATATGTCTCGCTAAGGGGGTGTCTCGGTTGTGTTTTATGTCCCCCAGATGTTCCAACACTCGCTTCTTGAACTCCCTTATACTCTTACCGATGTATCTGAGGCCACATTCGCATGTGGCCATGTAGACAATGTGATGGGTATTGCAGTTGATAAACTGTCTAATGTTGGTCCTAGTATTCCCTGGTGAAAAAGAATGACTGGTTTTAGAGATATGGGGGCATGCCTTGCAACGTAGGTACTGTAACAGAGGCATGTTCTAAAGCATAGAGACATTTAGGTAAAATGACAATCAGAGCGCTACGTTCAGGGGATATGAGAATCCACATCGCTAGGAAGAGAATGAGTATTTATAAAACGGGGGCGGGCTTAGAAGCTTTAGTGCGGGAGGCTGAAGCAGACGGCTGGCGGGGGTCCTACCTTGAAGCGCATATTATAGAGAGAAGTAAGTAACTTTACAGGCACATAACTCGGTGGCTAATGAACAAAAAAAAGTAAGTGACCCCTGTATCAACTCCTGTTCACCCACACTATAACCCAGTGTATTGGGTTTAGTGTGGGTGAACTTGCTGACAGTTTTCCTTTAATGAACAGAACGGAAAAATAACCAAACCTGTCCATCAAACTTATAGTATGGGGTAATGTTAGTTCAGGGTTGGAGAGAAATAAGACCGTATCATCAGCGTACAGCCCAATACGCTCCTCTCTTCCTCCCAGTGACATTTCAAGGTAAACAGGATCCTGCCGAATACAAAAAGCAAGGGGCTCCACCACCACCGCGAACAGGAGCGGGGACAGAGGGCACCCCTCTCACGACCCAAAGTAAGCAGAAGAGAGCATATACCGTTCATGGGGACCTGAGCCTTGGGATGTTTGTAGAGAATAGAGACCCATTTCTGAAAATTAGGGCCAAAGCAAAACCTAGCAAGGACCTCAAGAAGATAACCCCATTCTACAGAGTCAAATGCCTTGGCAGTGTCTAACGATGCCAAGACCCAGTCACCACCTAGTGCCACTCCCACCTGGACAGCCTTTTGAACTCTCCGGATAGTAACCGATATGGATTTTCCTGGCATAAAACTAGTTTGGTCATTATGTATAATAATAGTAAGCATTTTATAGTCTAAAATTAATAAGGATATTGGCCTGTAAGAACCACACTCAATTGGGACTTTATTTGGTTTAAATATTACAACAATAGTAGCGTCATACAAAGACGCTGGGAGCACACCCTCAGTAAATGCAGACTGATAGATATTTAGAAGGGATGGGAGGAGCACGTCTGAGTACCACAGGAAATCTCCACCGGAGACCATCGGGGCCCGGAGACTTACCCTTAGTCAGATCAGCGATAGCCTCCGACACCTCCAATAGAGTAATTGGGGCATCTAGAAAGTCACAATCCTCCACCAAAAGAGTGGGGAAGGTGATGGAGTCAAGATAGGAGTGGAGCTTATCTGTGTCATAACGAACCTGAGAAGAGTAAAGTTTAGCATAAAAAGAGGGAAAACGGAGGGCCAATTCCTCATTACCCAGTAGAAGAGATCCGTCTGAGACTCTAAGTTTAAGAATCGGTGAAGCAGAGGATTTCTGCCACACAATATGGGCCAGTAATTTACTAGACTGGTTCCCATGTTCAAAGTAAAATTGTTTAGAGAAAAATAACTTCCTATTCGCTTTTTCATGGAGGTGCAGCATATACTGACGGCCCTCAGAGAGCAAGGCAAATTTGTTAGCCTCAGATGGGTCTGCAACATAGCGGGCCTCCAGGTCCGAGCAACTTTGAGCCAGCTCTTCCTCATGTTTAAAGGAAGACTTTTTAATAAAGCAAATAGTCGACCTGAGACATCCCCTTAGGTACGCCTTTAGCGTCTCCCATATCAACATAGGTGACTCTCCTGGTAAATTAACCTAAAGGAAGACCTGCAGCTGATCAGGCATCCGGTCATTAGGCCCAATAAGATCTAACAAAAAAGGGTAAATCTTCCAATTACGCAGTGTACCAGAATTGGCCAAGGAGATATCAATCAGCAGAGGGGAGTGATCGGAGATAGCTCGGGGCTTATAAGAGATATCCGAGACCTGAGCGTATAAAAGCGAGTTATCACAAGCAAGGTCAATTCTTGACAGCGCGTTCCTAGCCAACGTATGACATGAATATGTTTTGATCAGAGGGTAATGCTGTTGAAAAACATCTATCCACCCCACTTCAAGAAAAAACTGCAGAAGGGGAGAGGTTCTAACATCAGCGGATGAGTGGAGGGGTATTCTCCTGGGGCTGTGTCTATCCATTAGGGGTCTGGAACCAGATTAAAGTCTCCCATACAGAGGACTAAGGAAGATGCGTACCCCGCGGCAAATGTGACTGCAAGATACAATATTTCATGGAGGCTGGAGGGGGATTATAAATAAATAAAAACACAAACTGGACATTGATAAAAAGGCATGTATAAAGACATAATGGCCTTAAGGGTCCTTGCGGACAGTAACCGGCTCCCACCTAACCATACGACTAACAAGGACTATAACACCCCTGGAGAAAGAGGTGTGGTAAGAGTGCAGAGACCACTGGACCCAGGACCGAGACAGTTAGTTAGCCCTATCCGGACTAAGGTGTGTTTCCTGCAGAGTGACAATATGTGGGCAGTACCTTCTAATATGAGCAAAAATCAAAGCCCTTTTCTGTGGGGTGCGAGCCCCTTGGATAATCCAGGACGTCAACCTGAGATCCGCCATAGCAGTAAACTAAAAATAAGGAGAAATGTAAGTGCCTGAATAAAAAATAGTAAAAACAGCAAATAATATTGCAATAAATGTGCATAGGACCATGAGTAGCGCAAATGAGAGGTGGGGGGACACTGGGAATGACCAAGCAACAAAACAGTACACCCACCTATGCATGAGACACAAAACAGTAAAAGGGGTACTCCGGCCCTGAGACATCTTATCCCCTATCAAATGGATAAGGGATAAGATGTTTGATTGCAGGGGTCCTGCCACCGGGGACCCCCACTATCTCTGATTCAGACACCCACCTGTGGCAGCTGCACTGAGCGATGTTCGCTTAATGTCTGAAGGGTCACGACTATGGGGCTGGAGTTTCGTGATGTCATGACTCCACACCATTGTGATGTCATGCCCTGCCCCCTCAGTGCAAGTCTATGGGAGGGGATGTGACGGCTGTCACGCCCCTCCAACAGACTTGCATTGAGGGGGTGGGGAGTGACGTAACAAGTGGGCAGAGACGTGATGTCGAAATACTCTGTCCCCTGCACTACCCATCATCAGCCACAGAGTGATCCTTGCTCTGTGCAACTGAAAAACTGGCGTGCTGCAGGAGATCGTGGGGGGTCCCCAATGGCAGGATCCCCGTGATCTAACATCTTAAACCTTATACTTTTGATAGGAGAAAAGATGTTTAGCGCCGGAGTACCCCTTTAACAAGAAGTAACAAAAATAACAGTAACTATGAAATGGAAACATCAGTAGAGCAACATCTCCATCTAGTGGGGAGAACCTGCTGATACATATAAGTTAAGAAGTCCCTGAGTAACATGAAAGACCCATGAAGTTTGCAGGTGAAAGAAAGACCATACAGTGAACCAGGATTGCTAGAAAGCGGAAGAGAAGGTGGGAAGCACTAAAGGACGTAAAGTAGGCTACCGAAAGGGGACAGGGGTGAGGGAAAGACAGAAGAAGAAGAAGTGGAGAGAAAGCAAAAAAGAGAAAGAATAAGGAGGGGGGGGGGGGGGGGAGAGAAAGAGGAGAAAGGAAGACACAAGAGGGGAAAAAAGAAATAAGAGACAAGAAGAACCCAGGGATTCACAATGAGACAGGAAAGAATCTCAACAATCAAAGCACCCCATACTCAGAGACTATGTAACCAAAGGGGGCAGAACCTATGTTTAATCTGTATAGTAGGGGGTCTCCCCACCCCACATCTGTAAGGCACTTAAAATAGGATACCCCAGTCCAGAAGTCCAAATATACCCAGAACCTGCATACTGTCCAGAGGCGTGCCCCATCCTGTAGAGGTGGAGGCAGGGGACTGGAAGGGGGGTAGGAAACAGGGAGGGGGGGGGGGGGGGGTAGTGAGGGGCTGGCTGCTTGAGAAGGAGAGTAGAGGGGGGCAGGAAACAAGGGAGGAGGGGGGGGATCTGGACATGTTGTTGCAGTCCCATTGGAGATCTTCAGGAGGTCAGGAAGATAAGGTGAGCCCACCCAACCGGGAAGGGGAGAGGGCCAAAGGGTGGGGGGTGGGACACCAGGGGGGTAGACCTGGTACCTGACCAGCTCAAGTCCAAACATCCCAAAGGCAACAAAGTCTCAACTGGTATCCAATGACTGCAAGCAGGATCAGCAAGGGAATTATACAGGAGCACATTCAGACAGATGAATCTATGGTAAGTCTCCCATAGAGGGTCACTCAGGGTAGGCTCCATAGTCCAGCACCAAACAGTGGTAGGCACATCACTGGGCTGTGTCTTTTGTTCAACCAGTCGTCCGCCTCCTGAGGTGTAGAGAAGAATATAGCTCTGTCGCCATAGACCACCGCGGGCAGGGTATGCCATGGAGTGAAGGACCTCCTTCTCCCTCACCCGGGCTTTGATAGATGTAAAAGTAGCTCTGCGGCGTGACAGATCAGAGGAGAAGTCTGGGAATATGGAGACCCTATAGTATTAAAGATAATCTCCGGCAATCTCCACGCAGAGCAGAGTATTAAATCGCAGTCGACGCAGTTCAGGAGCCTGGCTAGAAGCGGACACGGCGGCGCCCCTGGTTCCGGTGGTCTGCAGGGCACAAAATGCACGTGTTCGAATGCAGTGGAGAAGGACACCTCGGGGAACAGGTCTTTGATTCACCCCTGCACGAAAGCCTTGTTTGAACAGGGTGGCTGTCCACCAACCATCCACTATACCAAGATTGCACAGCACTCACCAGTGAACAGAACTGTTTTAAAATTAATCTTCATGTATTTTTCTGCCCAATTCAGCCGTTTCTGCTTATGAGCATTGGTTAGTGGGGGTCGAATAGAAGGTTTAAGCACAGTTGCAAGACTCTGGAGGACTCTACATCTTGATGTCAATGGGACTCCAGAGGCACCAGCAGCTTCAAATATCTGTTTGCTGCTATATAATGGTATTTTAGCAGCTGCTCTCTTAATCAATGCATGGATCTGGCAGAAATATTCCGCAATGTGCCTTTATCCTGAACCCGTCTGTGCTCTTAATCAGCCACAAATCTCTTAATAGTGTGATGATCACGATTCCCGCTTAAAGGGGTATTCCAGGATTTTTTTTTTTATTTATGCTACAGGGGCTGTAAAGTTAGTGTCGTTCATAATATAGTGTCTGTACCTGTGTGTGATTCTTATGTGATTTTCACCCCAATATTTATTTTTATCAGCATACAAAATGACTTGTCTCAGATTTTTCCCAGGTTGCAATGTGGCCGAGACCTGACTCACTAGTCAGCTGATGACAGGGAGCCTGTCTGCTTCAATGGGTGGAGGGATCGCTTGAGAGAGCACTGGGAGAGAGATCAATCTGCAACTAATGCAACAGGTCTTTTGAATGAATGCAGCTCATTTAGGTTTCAATGTGTGGGGTGGCTGATGTGTGGGAGGGAGGAAAATGGAATTATGGGATTTGTAGGCAAAAAAGAAAAATTCAAACAGGAAATACCAGTTCACGAAAAGCTAGCCACAGTGTTATGGTAATCTCATGACATAGTCATTTATCCCCAAGACAAGCGCAGATTCTTCCTAAGCATGTCCATTACTGTCTGCCGGATACGCACTAAAATCACCTTATGGTGGAGAACCCCTTTACGTTTTTGTGAAATATCTTATGTTTTCAGACCTCGTCCAAGGCATTGAACTATTTCACTCTTTTCGGCAGCAGAGATCCTTTTTCTTCCCCATATTGTTTGAAAATGGTGTCTGCTAAATAATGTGGAACACCCAGCTTTAGTAGTTTTTCCTTAAATTGGGCTCATCTGGCAATCTAATTATCACAGGTGTCTGAGATTGTTATCATTGATTAAAAGAGTCCTGAGACACAATGCCATCCATGAGTTAAACTGAAAAACAAAATATTTAATCTTTGTGACACTTAAACCACTACTTAGTTGTCTCCAATCTGTTCTCCTCCAGTTGTTGCAAAACTACAACTCCCAGCATGCCCTTCGGCTGTCTGGGCATGCTGGGAGTTGTAGTTTTGCAACAACTGGAGGCACACTGGTTCAGAAACATTAGGGGAGATTTATCAAACTGTGTGAGAGAAAAAGTGGAGCGATTTCCCACAGCAGCCAATCACAGCTCAGATAACGAGCTCTGGTAAAGTGAAAGCTGAACTGTGATTGGCTGCTGTGGGAAAATCTCTCTACTTTTTCTCTCACACAGTTTGATAAATCTGGGCCGTTGTCTGCTTCCAAACTCAGTGTTTCCCAACCCGTGTGTCTCCAGTTGTTGAAAAACTATATACAGACCATGCATTCTGGGAGTTGTAGTTTTGCAACAGCTGGAGGCACACGGGTTGGGAAACAATGAGTAAAGAAACAATGTTTTCCTACCAGTGTGCCTCCAGTTGTTGCAAAACTACAACTCCCTGCATGCCCAGACAGCCAAAGGGCAAGCTGGGAATTGTAGTTTTGCAACACCTTGAGGAGAACAGTTTGGAGATCTCTAAGTAGTGGTGTCAAAACTGTAACCCTCCAGATGTTGCAAAATTTCAACTCCAAGCATGCCCAGACTGCCCAGGCATGCTGAGAGTTGTAGTTTTGCAACATCTGGAAGAGCACAGATTGAAGACCACTGCACAATGGTCCCCAAACTGCAGCCCTCCAGATGTTGCAAAACTACAACTCCCAGCATGTATGGACAGCCAAAGGGCATGCTGGGAGTTGTAGTTTAGCAACAGCTCAAGGTTTGCCCATCCCCCCTATGTGAATGTACAGGGTACATTCACATGGGCGGGGTTTTACAGCGAGTTTCATGCTGCAAGTTTGAGATTCAGCAAATTTTCAGCTGCAGCTCAAACTCCCAGCGGGAAACTCACCGAGAACCCCGCCTGTGTGAATGTACCCTAAAAACACTACACAACTAGACAAAATAAAAAGGAAAACACTACATATACACAGTCACCCCCACCCCCTCCCCAATAAAAATGAAAAACATAAGGTACGGCACTGTTTCCAAAACGGAGCCTCCAGCTGTTGCAAAACAACAACTCACAGTATTGCTGGACAGCCATTAACTGTCCAGGCATACTGGGAGTTTTGCAACAGCTGGAGGCACCCTGTTTGGGAATCACTGGCATAGATTCCCCCTATGTCCATCCAGATGCAAATCCCTAATTTTGGCCTCAAATACGCATGGTGCTCTCTCATTTCAGAGCCCTGTCGTATTTCAAGGCAACAGTTTAGGGCCACATATGGGGCATTTCCATACTCGGGAGAAATTGGCTAAAAAAATTTTTTTTGGGGGGGCTTTTTCTCCCTTTACCCCTTATGAAAAGGTAAAGTTGGGGTCGAAATTTTTTTTTACAATAACTAGCTGATGTTGCCCCATACTTTTTTTTTCACAAAAGGGAAAAAGGACACCCAAAATTTTTTACGCAATTTCTCCTGAGTACGGAAATACCCCATATGTGGATGTAAAATGCTCTGCGGGCGCATAACAAATCTCAGGAGTGAGAGCGCACCATGAATGTGAGGTGATTTGCACAGGGGTAGCTGATCGTTACAGCGGTTCTGGAAACTACACGCCTTAGGGACCTAACAAGGGGTATAGTGAGCCTTAACTATTTAACTATTTAATTATTTTTGTTGAAAATGTAAAATTTTTATTTTTCCACAGATTTTTAGAACAGCAGTCCATGAAAATGAAAAATGTAATTTTTCATTTGCACAGCCCACTGTTCCAAAAGTCTGTCAAACACCAGTGGGGTGTAAATGCTCACTGCACCCCTTATAAAATGCTGTGAGGGGTGTAGTTTCCAAAATGGGTTCACATGTGGGAGGTCCACTGTTCTGGCACCATGGGGGCTTGTTAAATGCACATGGCCCCGGACTTCCATTCCAAACAAATTCTTTCTCCAAAAGCTCCTTTTCCTCTGAGCATTGTATTTCGCCCGCAGAGCACTTTACATCCACATATGCTGTATTTATATACTCAGAAGAAATGGTTTAACAACTTTTGGGGGGCATTTTCTCCTATAAGCTCTTGTAAAAATAATAATTTTGGGGAGAAAAACAGCATTTTAGCGAAAAAAAAATTACAAATCTGAATTTAACAAAAGTTCGTCAAACGCCTGTGGGGTGTTAAGGCTCACTGTACGATTTGTTATATGCCTTGAGGGGTGTAGTTTATAAAATAGTATGCCTATAGTATGTTTTTTTTTATTTATTTTTTTGCTGTTATGGCACCACAGGAGCTTCCTTACTGTGACATGCCCCCCAAAAACCATTTCAGCAAAATTTGCTTTCAAAAAGCCAAATGTGGCTCCTTCTCTTTTGAGCATTGTAGTGCGCCCGCAGAGCACTTGACGTTGGCATATGGGGCTTTTCCATACTCAGAAGAAATGGGGTTACAAATTTTAGGGTGCATTTTCTCCTATTACCTCTTCTAAAAATTGTAAATTGGGGGGGGGGGGGGGAAACAGCATTTTAGTGATTTTTTTTTCATTTACACATCCGATTTTAACGAAAGGTTGTCGAACACCTATGGGGTGTTATGGCTCTGTATCCTTTCTTACGTGCCTTGGGGGGTGCAGATTCCAAAATAGTATGCCATAGACTAGACCCCATGTGATGTCACGCCCCGTCCCGCCCCCACTATGCAAGTCTATGGGAGGGCGAGTGACGGCTGTCACACCCCTCCCATAGACTTACATAGCGGGGGCCCCCTCCCATAGACTTGCATAGCAGGGGCGGTGGCCAACCCCCCCCCCCCCCCCGCAGGTTGGTGCTGAATGCAAGATTGCGGGGGTCCCCAGCGGAGGGACTCCCACGGTCAGACATCTTATCCCCTATCCGAAGGATAGGGGATAAGATGTCTTAGGGCCGGAGTACCCCTTTAATTCAACAAGACCACAGTGGGGCTGTTATTGGTTGATGGGATATTACGATGTGACGGTCATTACTGACACCATGTCATTCTACTGGAAATAGAGGACTGAAAGCAGGAAACTGTAGGGTATCAATTACGTGTTTTGCACAATTGATATGTTTGCTATATATAATCGGATGTAATGATTTGGGATTTCCTGGACCAACCATTAAATGGACACCTTCACTTCAAAAACTTCTGATATGTCCTAAAGAAATGTCAAAAAACTTTTAATATATGCATCATGACAAAATGTTAACCTTTCTAGAATACTTCATAAAAAAATGTATATCTCCTCTGTGCTCACTCCTGTCCTATATGACTCCTTGCTGAAAACAGAGAGGAGGGGCTTACAGAGAGGAAGGGGTTACAGAGCAGCCTACAGTGATTAGATGAAGAGACCCAGGAAAGCAGAATTAGGGAGGAAGTGAATGCAAGATGAGTGAGGGCGGGCTCAGTGCTTGCCTCATTCCCACCCCCACCTGAGCAGTGGATGTCAGAATGACTGAGCAGCAGAACAGAGGGATTTGTGAGCCAAATACAGAAGCTAGACACATAAAAAAGACATGTTAAGCATCTGCATGACCTAGCGAGTAACATATATAAGTATTATTTTTTCTGTGATATGACAGGTACACTTTATTAATGATTTTTTAATGACATTATTACCAGGAACAGCCCCAACTATGAGGAATGAAGCAGAGCTGGGAATCTACATGTATAACAATACAGATTGGTATGACAGAGGCCGGAAGCGTAGCACACCACCCAAAATAATGTCCTCTCCAATAATGAAATATACAGATACCACACTGTACAGTTATTTACCATGTGACACTGTAGCTCCCAGTATGACCGGAGCAGTGGTGAGGTTATGCTGGGAGTTGTTGTTCCACCCATTATCTCTCAGACAGTACAAGTTGCTCAGTGACATCTCAGCAGTGATATAGTAATGTCTGCGGCAGAGAGGGGGAGGGGGCGGACCTTGTGATGTTTTGGTAGGTGCAGAACAAACTGAGTGTAACACGTACAAGGTGAACCTGGTTTATCCACTAGAGGAAAAGTGACCTGAGGACATAATAACCTTGTAAGAACTACAGATCACAGAATACACAAGACTTATTCCAGATACATTAAGCCCCTGCAGAGTTTGGGCCCCAGACATTTCTTGCTTCTCACTTCTGCAGCAGATTCTCATCTTCTATACTATAATAAGCTCCACCATTGAATATAGCACTGCCATATACTGTACCCCATGAATACAGCACTGCCATATACTGTACCCCATGAATACAACACTGCCATATAGTGTACACAATGAATACAACACTGCCATATACTGTACCCCCTGTATACAGCACTGCCATATACTGTACCACCTGTATACAGCACTGCCATATACTGTACCCCATGAATACAGCACTGCCATATACTGTACCCCATGAATACAACACTGCCATACAGTGTACACCATGAATACAACACTGCCATATACTGTACCCCCTGTATACAGCACTGTCATATACTGTACCCCCTGTATACAGCACTGCCATATACTGTACCCCCTGAATACAGCTCTGCAAAATACTGTACCCCCTGAATACAACACTGCCATATACTGTACCCCATGAATACAGCACTGCCAGATACTGTACCCCATGAATACAGCACTGCCATATACTGTACCCCATGTATACAGCACTGCCATATACTGTACCCCATGAATACAGCACTGCCATATACTGTACCCCATGAATACAGCACTGCCATATACTGTACCCCATGAATACAGCACTGCCATATACTGTACCCCATGAATACAACACTGCCAGATACTGTACCCCCTGTATACAGCACTGCCATATACTGTACCCCATGAATAAAGCACTGCCATATACTCTACCCCCTGAATACAGCACTGCCATATACTGTACACCATGAATAAAGCACTGCCATATACTGTACCCCATGAATACAACACTGCCAGATACTGTACCCCCTGTATACAGCACTGCCATATACTGTACCCCATGAATAAAGCACTGCCATATACTGTACCCCATGAATACAACACTGCCAGATACTGTACCCCATGAATTCAGCACTGCCATATACTGTACCCCCTGAATACAGCACTGCCATATACTGTACACCATGAATATAACACTGCCAGATACTGTACCCCCTGAATACAACACTGCCATATACTGTACCCCAGGAATACAGCACTGCCATATACTGTGCCCCATGAATACAGCACTGCCATATACTGTACCCCATGAATACAGCACTGCCATATACTGTTCCCCCTGAATACAGCACTGCCATATACTGTACCCCATGAATAAAGCACTGCCATATACTGTACCCCATGAATATAACACTGCCATATAATGTACACCATGAATACAGCACTGCCATATACTGTACCCCATGAATAAAGCACTGCCATATACTGTACCCCATGAATACAACACTGCCAGATACTGTACCCCCTGTATACAGCACTGCCATATACTGTACCCCATGAATAAAGCACTGCCATATACTGTACCCCATGAATACAACACTGCCAGATACTGTACCCCATGAATTCAGCACTGCCATATACTGTATCCCCTGAATACAGCACTGCCATATACTGTACCCCATGAATACAACACTGCCAGATACTGTACCCCCTGAATACAACACTGCCATATACTGTACCCCATGAATACAGCACTGCCATATACTGTACCCCATGAATACAGCACTGCCATATACTGTACCCCATGAATACAGCACTGCCATATACTGTACCCCCTGAATACAGCACTGCCATATACTGTACCCCATGAATACAGCACTGCCATATACTGTACCCCATGAATACAGCACTGCCATATACTGTACCCCCTGAATACAGCACTGCCATATACTGTACCCCATGAATACAGCACTGCCATATACTGTACCCCATGAATACAGCACTGCCATATACTGTACCCCCTGAATACAGCACTGCCATATACTGTAACCCCTGAATACAGCACTGCCATATACTGTACCCCATGAATACAGCACTGCCATATACTGTATCCCATGAATACAGCACTGCCAGATACTGTACCCCATGAATACAGCACTGCCTTATACCGTACCCCATGAATACAGCACTGCCATATACTGTACCCCATGAATACAGCACTGTCATATACTGTAACCCCTGTATACAGCGCGGCCATATAATGTACCCCCTGAATACATTACTGCCATATACTGTACCCCATGAATACAGCACTGCCATATACTATAACCCCTGTATACAGCACTGCCATATACTGTACACCCTGAATACAGCACTGCCATATACTGTACCCCCTGAATACAGCACTGCCATATACTGTACCGCCTGAATACAGCACTGCCATATACTGTACCGCCTGAATACAGCACTGCCATATACTGTAACCCCTGAATACAGCACTGCCATATACTGTACCCCATGAATACAACACTGCCAGATACTGTACCCCATGAATTCAGCACTGCCATATACTGTATCCCCTGAATACAGCACTGCCATATACTGTACCCCATGAATACAACACTGCCAGATACTGTACCCCCTGAATACAACACTGCCATATACTGTACCCCATGAATACAGCACTGCCATATACTGTACCCCATGAATACAGCACTGCCATATACTGTACCCCATGAATACAGCACTGCCATATACTGTACCCCCTGAATACAGCACTGCCATATACTGTACCCCATGAATACAGCACTGCCATATACTGTACCCCATGAATACAGCACTGCCATATACTGTACCCCCTGAATACAGCACTGCCATATACTGTACCCCATGAATACAGCACTGCCATATACTGTACCCCATGAATACAGCACTGCCATATACTGTACCCCCTGAATACAGCACTGCCATATACTGTAACCCCTGAATACAGCACTGCCATATACTGTACCCCATGAATACAGCACTGCCATATACTGTATCCCATGAATACAGCACTGCCAGATACTGTACCCCATGAATACAGCACTGCCTTATACCGTACCCCATGAATACAGCACTGCCATATACTGTACCCCATGAATACAGCACTGTCATATACTGTAACCCCTGTATACAGCGCGGCCATATAATGTACCCCCTGAATACATTACTGCCATATACTGTACCCCATGAATACAGCACTGCCATATACTATAACCCCTGTATACAGCACTGCCATATACTGTACACCCTGAATACAGCACTGCCATATACTGTACCCCCTGAATACAGCACTGCCATATACTGTACCGCCTGAATACAGCACTGCCATATACTGTAACCCCTGAATACAGCACTGCCATATACTGTAACCCCTGTATACAGCACTGCCATATACTGTACCCCATGAATACAGAACTGCCATAAACTGTACCCCATGAATACAGCTCTGCCATATACTGTACCCCATGAATACAGCACTGCCATATACTGTACCCAATGAATACAGCACTGCCATATACTGTACCCCATGAAAACAACACTGCCATATACTGTACCCCCTGAATAGAGCACTGCCATATACTGTACCCCATGAATACAGCATTGCCATATAATGTACCCCATGAATTCAGCACTGCCATATACTGTACCCCATGAATACAGCACTGCCATATACTGTACCCCATGAATACAACACTGCCATATACTGTACCCCATGAATACAACACTGCCATATACTGTACCCCCTGAATACAGCACTGCCATATACTGTACCCCATGAATACAGCACTGCCATATACTGTACCCCATGAATACAGCACTGCCATATACTGTGCACCATGAATACAGCACTGCCATATACTGTACCCCATGAATACAGCACTGCCATATACTGTACCCCATGAATACAGCACTGCCATATACTGTACCCCATGAATACAGCACTGCCATATACTGTACCCCATGAATACAGCACTGCCATATACTGTACCCCATGAATACAACACTGCCATATACTGTACCCCATGAATACAACACTGCCATATACTGTAGCCCATGAATACAGCACTGCTATATACTGTACCCCCTGAATACAGCACTGCCATATACTGTACCCCATGAATACAGCACTGCCTTATACTGTACCCCATGAATACAGCACTGCCTTATACTGTACCCCATGAATACAGCACTGCCATATACTGTACCCCATGAATACAGCACTGCCATATACTGTACCCCATGAATACAGCACTGCCATATACTGTACCCCATGAATAAAGCACTGCCATATACTGTACCCCATGAATACAACACTGCCATATAATGTACACCATGAATACAGCACTGCCATATACTGTACCCCATGAATACAGCACTGCCATATACTGTACCCCATGAATACAGTACTGTTGTATACTGTACCCCATGAATATAACACTGACGCATACTGTACCCCCAAAACAACACTGCCACATACTGTACCCCATGAATACAGCACTGCCATATACTGTACCCCATGAATACAGCACTGCCATATACTGTACCCCATGAATACAGCACTGCCATATACTGTACCCCATGAATACAACACTGCCATATACTGTACCCCATGAATACAACACTGCCATATACTGTACCCCCTGAATACAGCACTGCCATATACTGTACCCCATGAATACAGCACTGCCTTATACTGTACCCCATGAATACAGCACTGCCATATACTGTACCCCATGAATACAGCACTGCCATATACTGTACCCCATGAATACAGCACTTTCATATACTGTACCCCATGAATACAGCACTGCCATATACTGTACCCCCTGTATACAGCGCTGCCATATACTGTACCCCATGAATACAACACTGCCATATACTGTACCCCATGAATACAGCACTGCCATATACTGTACCCCATGAATACAACACTGCCATATACTGTACCCCATGAATACAGCACTGCCATATACTGTACCCCCTGAATACAGCACTGCCATATACTGTACCCCATGAATACAGCACTGCCATATACTGTACCCCATGAATACAGCACTGCCATATACTGTACCCCATGAATACAACACTGCCATATACTGTACCCCATGAATACAGTACTGTTGTATACTGTACCCCCTGAATACAGCACTGCCATATACTGTACCCCATGAATACAGCACTGCCATATACTATACCCCATGAATACAACACTGCCGTATACTGTACCCCATGAATACAGCACTGCCATATACTGTACCCCATGAATACAGCACTGCCATATACTATACCCCATGAATACAACACTGCCATATACTGTACCCCATGAATACAGCACTGCCATATAATGTACACCATGAATACAGCACTGCCATATACTGTACCCCATGAATACAGCACTGCCATATACTGTACCCCATGAATACAGTACTGTTGTATACTGTACCCCATGAATATCACACTGACGCATACTGTACCCCCAAAACAACACTGCCATATACTATATCCCCTGAATACAACACTGCTACATACTGTTTCCATACTGAAGTTGTGCATGCGTTATCTGTAAAACACAGACACACAGGATTAACACAGACAGACACAGGCTGACACCATAAATAGACGTTGAGTTGGCCAACCACCACACAGACACACAAGCAAACCCTGTGGATAAACCAAAGCGCACAAAAGAACACTTAAAGGGGTATTTTTATTTGACTATCCTACAGGGGCTGTAAAGTTAGTGTAGTTCATAATATAGTGTCTGTACCTGTGTGTGACGGTTTTCTCACAATTCTTATTTGATTTTCACCCCAATATTTATTTTTAACAGCATACAAAATGACTGTTGTCTCAGATTTTTCCCAGCTTGCAATGCGGCCGAGACCTTACATCACTAGTCAGCTGATGACAGGGAGCCTGTCTGCTTCAATGGGTGGAGCGATCGCTTGGTGGGAGAGAGATCAATCTGCAACTAATGCAACAGCTGTAGGCGCCCTGATTGAAAACCACAGGTCTTTTGAATGGATGCAGCTCATTTATGTTAATGGGGGGGGGGGGGCTGATGTGTGGGAGAGAGGAAAATGGAATTGTGGGATTTGTAGTCACAAAAAAAAAAAAGTCAAACAGGAAATAGCAGTTCACAAAAATCTAGCCCCAGTGTTATGATAATCTCCCAACATAGCCATTTATCCCCAAGACAAGCGCAGATCCTTCCTAAGCATGTCCATTACTGTCTGCCAGGTACGTACTAAAGTCACCTTATGGTGGAGAACCCCTTTAACCCCTTAACAACGCAGGACGTATATATACGTCCTGCGCCGGCTCCCGCGATATGAAGCGGGATTGCGCCGCTATCCCGCATCATATCGCGTCGGTCCCGGCACTCATCAACGGCTAATCGCGGCGATGTGCGGTATTGACCCTTTAGAAGCTGCGGTCAAAGCTGACCGCCGCTTCTAAAGTGAAAGTGACCCGGCTGCTCAGTCGGGCTGTTCGGGACCGCCACGGTGAAATCGCTGCGTCCCAAACAGCTTACAGGACACCGGGAGGGCCCTTACCTGCCTCCTCGGTGTCCGATCGGCGAATGACTGCTCCGTGCCTGAGATCCAGGCAGGAGCAGTCAAGCGCCGATAATGCTGTTCACAGGCGTGTTAATACACGCCAGTGATCAACATAGGAGATCAGTGTGTGCAGTGTTATAGGTCCCTATGGGACCTATAACACTGCAAAAAAAAGTAAAAAAAAGTGTTAATAAAGGTCATTTAACCCTTTCCCTGATAAATGTTTGAATCACCCCCCTTTTCCCATAAAAAAACAGTGTAAAAAAAAATAGAAATAAACATATGTGGTATCGCCGCGTGCGTAAATGTCCGAACTATAAAAATATATAATTAATTAAGCCGTACGGTCAATGGCGTACGCACAAAAAAATTCCAAAGTCAAAAAAAGCGCATTTTTGATCACTTTTTATACCATTAAAAAATGAATAAAAAGTGATCAAAAAGTCCGATCAAAACAAAAATCATACCGATAAAAACTTCAGATCACGGCGCAAAAAATGAGTCCTCATACCGCCCTGTACGTGGAAAAATAAAGAAGTTATAGGGGTCAGAAGATGACATTTTTAAACGTATAAATTTTCCTGCATGTAGTTATGATTTTTTCCAGAAGTACGACAAAATCAAACCTATATAAGTAGGGTATCATTTTAACCATATGGACCTACAGAATAATGATAAGGTGTAATTTTTACCGAAATATGCACTGCGTAGAAACGGAAGCCCCCAAAAGTTACAAAAAGGCGTTTTTTCGTCGATTTTGTCGCACAATGATTTTTTTCTGTTTCGTCATGCTATTTTGGGTAAAATGACTAATGTCACTGCAAAGTAGAATTGGCTACGCAAAAAATAAGCCATAATATGGATTTTTAGGTGGAAAATTGAAAGGGTTATGATTTTTAAAAGATAAGGAGGAAAAAACGAAAGTGCAAAAACTGAAAAACCCTGAGTCCTTAAGGGGTTAAATGTTGTTGGAACAAAGATGCGGTGCTACTGCCCGCTTATCCCCACTCGTTCTTCTGATTAGTGGGGGACATGTCAAAAGTCTTTTCAAGTGACATTTATAAGGATATTTAATGTCACCATATAAGTGGAGCTTGGAATCTACATTTTGAACAATTAAAGGGGTACTCCGCTGAAAACATCTTATCCTCTATCCAAAGGATAGGGGATAAGATGTTAAATCGCGGTGGTTCCACTGCTGGGGACCCCTCCGATCTCCAGGCCGGCAGCGTCCAGAACATGGAGGGTTGCAGTTTCCGTGTTTGTGACGTCATGCCACGCCCCCTCCATTCATGTCTATGGGAGGGAGCGTGATGGCTAATACATAGCCTCCTCCCAAAGACGTGAATGGTGGCTGGCATCTCCAGTCATCGGGCACAGAGCAGAGTTTGCTCTGTGCACCGAATGACAGGGACCCCTGCGATCTAACATCTATGGATAGGGGATCCTTTGCATACGAGATAAGATGTTTTTCAGCAGAGTACCCCTTTAAAGATTGGTATGACGGATACTAAAAGCGTAGCACACCACCGAAAATTACAAGTTACAAAGTTGCCAAGTGACAGCTCAGCAGTGATATGGTACTGCCTGCAGCAGAGAGGTGGGGGGTGGAGAACCATGTGATGTGTTGGAAATCATCCAGCAATCCAAAAACTTGAAGCTTTATTCAGTCAATATAAAAGTCCATATGAACAGTCCAAATACAAACAGTCTCAAGAGAGGAACACAGAGAACTTGACGGGTTTTGTGGCAAACCACTTATTCAGAAGTCAAAGGGAACTGTGTTCTCTGTGGACATAAATGTCCGCAGAAGGTGTGTGCTAAAGTAAGGGCAAAAGAAGCAAATACAACAAAACTCTCAAAACTAGCTGCACATTAGTCATTTAACCACTAATGGAGCATACGTATATTCTATTCCTATAAATAAAGGCAAAATTGTTCTCTACTTAATAAGTTACTATGCAGCATAGGATCCTCATTTGTGGAAGAACCATGTTATGACCGCTCCTTTGTGCAAACTGTTAAATAATTGATTAAAGGGATACTCCGCCCCTAGACATCTTATCCCCTATCCATAGGATAGGGGATAAGATGTCAGATCGCCGGGTCCCGCTGCTGGGGACCCCGAGGATCGCTGATGCAGCACCCCGCTATCATTACTGCGCAGAGTGAGATCGCTCTGCGCATAATGACGGGCAATACAGGGGCCGGAGCATCGTTACGTCACGGCTCCGCCCCTCGTGATGTCATGCCCCGCCCCCGTCAATACAAGTCTATGGGAGGGGGCGTGGCAGACGTCACGCCCCCTGCCATAGACTTGCATTAAGGGGACGGGCCGTAATGTCATGAGGGGCGGAGCCATGATGTCACGCTGCTCCGGCCCCTGTATCGCCCGTCATTACGCACAGAGCGAACTTGCTCTGTGCAGTAATGATAGCGGGGTGCCGCAGCGGCGATCCTCGGGGTCCCCAGCAGCGGGACAGCGGCGATCTGACATCTTATCCTTTGGAAAGGGGCGGAGTACCCCTTTAAGAGAAAATCTGAATATTTATATAAGAGTGAAAAAGCAGACTAATTATATAAAGCAAGCATAACACGAGAACACATAGCAAGCGCAGGATGGTGTGACCAGGCCAGTGTTCTCTGTGTAAGACCATGTTCACACCAGTATGGTCCCTATAGCTACAATCCCAATTCTATACTTACATGTTTGCTTAACCAACACTTAGCTCCCCCTCTCCACTTCATTAAGACTTGTATGTTTCAGTTGGGACAACTCAAATATACTATACAGTGATCCCTCAACTTACAATGTCCTCAACATACAATAGTTTCAACATACAATGGTCTTTTCTGGACCATTGTAAGTTGAAACCAGACTCAACATACAATGTACAGACAGTCCAGATCTGTGAAACATGTCAATGGCTGGAAGAACCGACCAATCAAAATGGGCATTCACTGGTAAAACCCCTGTATTACTGAAGTGTATGCACTGACTGGTGTCTGGTAGTGCCCCCTACAGTACAGGGAGGTATTACATGTTCTGTACTCTTTACCTATATTACTGAAGTGTATGCACTGACTGGTGTCTGGTAGTGCCCCCTACAGTACAGGGAGGTATTACATGTTCTGTACTCTTTACCTGTATTACTGAAGTGTATGCACTGACTGGTGTCTGGTAGCGCCCCCTACAGTACAGGGAGGTATTACATGTTCTGTACTCTTTACCTGTATTACTGAAGTGTATGCACTGACTGGTGTCTGGTAGCGCCCCCTACAGTACAGGGAGGTATTACATGTTCTGTACTATTTACCTGTATTACTGAAGTTCATGCACTGACTGGTGTCTGGTAGCGCCCCCTACAGTACTGGGAGGTATTACATGTTCTGTACTCTTTACCTGTACCAGGGTTAGCTGCCCCTTTGGACACCAGGTGAAGGCGGCTCCATGTTACTTTTTTAGGACATTGTGTACTGTACAGAACCCTGAAGACGCTCCTGTCCTCTACATAGACCAGTGTTTCCCAAGCAGGGTGGCCCCAGCTGTTGCAAAACTACAACTCCCAGCATGCCCGGACAGCCTTTGGCTGTCCGGGCATGCTGGGAGTTGTAGTTTTGCAACAGCTGGAGGCTCTCTGCTTGGGAAACACTGACATAGACTGTGATTTACAGCTCCCAGCAGATCTTTATTACTTTTATATGTAAGGATTTTCTTTATCTGTATTAGTTATCTACTAATTTTCCTTTAATCCTCCCTTTTTCTTATTTTTGGATGACATTTTGGGCCTTTAGAACCAATTACCAGGTTTCCATAGAGTTCTGGTCTCAACAGACAATGGTTTCAACATACAATGGTCGTCCTGGAACCAATTAATATTGTTACTTGAGGGACCACTATATATATATATATATATATATATATATATGTATAGGCTACCGCATGATGGAGGGGGAGACATGTTTTGATGAAGCTAAGAGACACAATTTTTTTACACACACACATATATATATATGTATATATATATATATATATATATATATATATATATATATATATATGTGGTAGCAGGGTGTGATGAGGGCAGATGTTGTTACCCTAGGGACAGATGGTATTAACCCCTTGTATTCCTGACACCAGGGCGTGGTTTAGCCTATAACCACCCAAAGGTATACCGCTGGTTCCTGAGCTTGGCACAATGGCAACAAAGATTCCGACACCAAGTTACGGACACCGCTAGCTTTACTAAGGGTAGATAGTTGGTAAAGTCTATACAGTTCAGCCAGGGCCCAAGGAGGTGAGCAGTGACGCAGAGACCTTAAGGGCTTGCTGGGACTTGTAGTAGGACTGGACAATTGAATGCAGACCACGCTGACTTGACAGATGACAGGGACTGACTTGACTTGACTCATAAAGCTGTGACTTTATCTTACTTGACTTGATGGCGGCTGCAGGACTGGACTTTGAGGTCTCCAACACTCTGGACACACACACTAGACAAGACTGCACTGGACCTCAGCAGGAAGAGAGAGAAGCTCCACCCAGGGATTATATGTGGGGAGACTAGCAGGGAGCCCATAGGTCACTCTTGGGATCACCTGGTCACTGGTACCTACTGGGTAACAATCACATGACATAACTCTTAAAGATACAGCACATTTTATAATACAATACACTGCAGAACATATGTACAGGGGGGACACAGGTGCAAGGGGCCCTGGGGACACTGAAGGAGGCTGCCTGAAAGGACAGCAAGGGTACGGGGCAACATCTCCTGTACTGGGCCACCACACACACACACATTATATATATATATTGGGGAAAAAAAAGTATTTAGTCAGCCACCAATTGTGCAAATTCTCACACTTAAAAAAGAAGAGAGAGGCCTGTAATTTTCATCATAGGTATACCTCAACAATGAGAGACATAATGAGAAAAAAAAATACATAAAATCACATTGTCTAAAGAATTTATTAGCAAATTATGGTGGAAAATAAGTATTTGGTTAATAACAAAAGTTCATCTCAATTCATTGTTAGATACCCTTTGTTGGCAATGGCAGAGGGGAAACATCTTCACAAGGTTTACACACTGTTGCTGATATTTTGGCCCATTCCTCCATGCAGAGCTCCTCTAGAGCAGTGATGTTTTGGGGCTGTCATTGGGCAACATGGACTTTCAGCTTCCTCCAAAGGTTAGCAATGGGGTTGAGATCTGGAGACTGGCTAGGCCTCTCCAGGACCTTGAAATGCTTCTTACGAAGCCACTCCTTCATTGCCCGGGAAGTGTGTTTGGGATCATTATCATGCTGAAACACCCAGCCACGTTTCATCTTCAATGCCCTTGCTGATGGAAGGAGGTTTTCACTCAAAATCTCACAATACATGGCCCCATTAATATAGTACATTAACATAGTTCATAAGGTTGAAAAAAGACCAGAGTCCATCAAGTTCAACCTAAAACCCTAATGAGTCCCTACTGAGTTGATCCAGAGGAAGGTAAAAAAAAAAACTCATACTAGAGGTAAAAATTCCTTCCCGGCAGTCAGAATAAATCCCTGGATGAACGATAAATCCCTGGATCAACAAATTCATTCTTTCCTTTACACGGATCAGTCGTCCTGGTCCCTTTGCTGAAAAACAGCCCCAAAGCATGATGTTTCCACCTCCATGCTTCACAGTAGGTATGGTGTCCTTTGGATGCAACTCTGCATTTTTTCTTCTCCAAACATGACAAATTGAGTTTTTACCAAAAAGTTCTACTTTGGTTTAATCAGATGATATGACATTCTCCCAATCCTCTTCTGGATCATCCAAATGCTCTCTAGCAAACTTCAGATGGACCCGGACATGTACTGGCTTAACCAGGTGCACACATCTAGCACTGCTGGCGGCATAGTGTGTTACTGATGGTAGCCTTTGTTACTTTGTTCCCAGCTCTCTGCAGGTTATTCACTAGGTCCCCCCGTGTGGTTCTGGGATTTTTTCTCACTGTTCTTCTTATCATTTTGACACCATGGGGTGAGATCTTGCGTGGAGCCCCAGATCGAGGGAGATTATCAGTGGTTTTGTATGTCATCCATTTTCTAATAATTGCTCCCATAGTTGATTTCTTCACACCAAGCTGCTCGCCTATTGCAGATTCAGTTTTCCCAGCCTGGTGCAGGTGTACAATTTTGTTTCTGGTGTCCTTCAACAGCTCTTTGGTCTTGGTCATAGTGGAGTTTGGAGCGTGACTGTTTGAGGTCGTGGACAGGTGTCTTTTATACTGATAAGTTTAAACAGGTGCCATTAATACAGGTAAAGAGTGGAAAATGACAGGCCTCTCTCAGCTTTTTAACCTCTTAAGGATGCAGGGCGTACCTGTACGCCCTCCGCCCGGTCCCGGTGTTTAAAACGGGGTCAAGCCGTGACCCCGCATCACACTGGGTCGGTCGCGGCTATTGATAGCCGGGACCCTGGGTTAATAGCGCGTGGCACAGATCGTTGTGCCACACGCTATTAACCCTTCAGACGTGGCGATCAAAGATCATCGCCACATTGAAAACGAAAGTAAAAGCTTCCCGGCAGCTCAGTCAGGCTGATCGGGACTATCATGATAAAATCGCGATGTCCCAATCAGCTAGGACGTGAGCGGAGGCCCCCTTACCTTGCTCCATCACGTCCGATCGGCATTTGATTGCTCCAAGCCTTAGCTACAGGCTTGAGCAATCAACCCCCTATTACGCTGATCCATGCAAAGCTATGGCTTTGCAGGGATCAGGGTAAAAGATCAGTGTGTGCAGTGTTATAGGTCCCTATGGGAGCTATAGCACTGCAAAAAAAAAGTGAAAAAAAAAAAGTTAATAAAGGTCATTTAACCCCTTCCCTAATACAAGTTTGAATCACCCCCCTTTTCCCATAAAAAAAACTGTGTAAATAAAAATAAAAATAAACATATGAGGTATCGCCGTGTGCGTAAATGTCCGAACTCTACAAATATATCATTAATTAAACTGCACGGTCAATGGCGTACGCGCCAAAAAATTCCAAAGTCCAAAATAGTGTATTTTTGGTCACTTTTTATATCATAAAAAAATGAATAAAAAGCGATCAAAAAGTCCGATCAATGCAAAAATGGTACTGATAAAAACTTCAGAACATGAGCCCTCATACCGGCCCATACGTGGAAAAATAAAAAAGTTATAGGGGTCAGAAGATGACAATTTTAAACGTATACATTTTCCTGCATGTAGTTATGATTTTTTTCAGAAGTACGACAAAATCAAACCTATATAAGTAGGGTATCATTTTAATCGTATGGACCTACAGCATGAAGAGAAGGTGTCATTGTTACCGAAAAATGCACTGCGTAGAAATGGAAGCCCCCAAAATATACAAAATGACATTTTTTCTTCAATTTTGTTGCACAATGAATTTTTTTTTCGTTTTGCCATGGATTTTTGGGTAAAATGACTGATGTCACTGCAAAGTAGAATTGGTGGTTCAAAAAAATAAGCCATCATATGGAATTTTATAAGCAAAATTGAAAGCGTTAGGATTTTTAGAAGGTGATGAGGAAAAAATTTAAATGCATAAACAGAAAAACGCTGAGTCCTTAAGGGGTTAAGTGGGAAACCTTGCACAATTGGTGGCTGACTAAATACTTTTTTCCCCACTGTGTGTGTGTGTGTGTGTGTGTGTGTGTGTATATATTATATATATATATATATATATATATATATATATATATATATATATATATATGATAAAAAATAAATAAAAAGAAAATTGATATCTATAAATACCTGTGTATGAATACTGGGTATACACTGCAGGGGGGAGCACAAAACTATAACCCTACCTCACAACTCGTGTTTCATATATATCCAATGTTTAGTCAGATTAGCTCCTCCTGTCACAGATTCTATTTACAGTATTGTGTTGTGTTGGGTGTTTGCATTCCTATGAGCTCTTCATGATAAGTGAGTCCGGGAGTAATTCTGCACTTTGAGCTGTGGGTCAGATTTAGATGTTGAAGCTTAATCCAAATAAACAGGTGAATCGAGTTCTTCTTCTAAGGGAAAGGTGAGATGAGATTTGTGTAAGGTAATAAATAATCATTGTTCCCTTGATGAAGATAAAACATTTCTAGAACACATAGTGCACACAAACAGTGGCACAGGTAGAAAGTATACAGGCAGCAATTACAACCAAGGCCCCCAACACCTCTGGGCACTGCAGATAGTCCATCCATTATCCATGTATATAAAACTTCAAATGTATGGGAATATAGGAATTGTTACGCCGAGCGCTCCGGGTCCCCGCTCCTCCCCGGAGCGCTCGCAACATCCTCGCTACGGCAGCGCCCCGGTCAGATCCACTGACCGGGTACGCTGCGATACCGCCCCCAGCCGGGATGCGATTCGCGATGCGGGTGGCGCCCGCTCGCGATGCGCACCCCGGCTTCCGTACCTGACTCGCTCTCCCTCGGTCCTGTCCCGGCGCGCGCGGCCCCGCTCCCTAGGGCGCGCGCGCGCCGGGTCTCTGCGATTTAAAGGGCCACTGCGCCACTGATTGGCGCAGTGGTTCCAATTAGTGTCTTCACCTGTGCACTCCCTATGTATACCTCACTTCCCCTGCACTCCCTCGCCGGATCTTGTTGCCCTTGTGCCTAGTGAAAGCGTTCCCTTGTGTGTTCCTAGCCTGTGTTCCAGACCTCCTGCCGTTGCCCCTGACTACGATCCTTGCTGCCTGCCCCGACCTTCTGCTACGTCCGACCTTGCTTTTGTCTACTCCCTTGTACCGCGCCTATCTTCAGCAGTCAGAGAGGTTGAGCCGTTGCTAGTGGATACGACCTGGTTACTACCGCCGCAGCAAGACCATCCCGCTTTGCGGCGGGCTCTGGTGAACACCAGTAGTAACTTAGAACCGGTCCACTAGCACGGTCCACGCCAATCCCTCTCTGGCACAGAGGATCCACCTCCTGCCAGCCGGCATCGTGACAGGAATATTATATATATATATATGTATATATATATATATATATATATATATATATATATATATATACACACACACACACACACATAAATAGAACTATATGTGTATGCGTGTTCTGATGTATACAGATGACATAGTTACATAGTTAGTACAGTCGAAAAAAGACATATGTCCATCAAGTTCAACCAGGGAATTGAAGGGTAGGGGTTTGGCGCGATATTGGGGAAGGGATGGGATTTTATATTTCTTCATAAGCATTAATGTTATTTTGTTCCAGGAATGTATCTAATCCTTTTTTAAAGCTGTTAATTTTTCCTGCTGTGAACAGTTCCTGAGGAAGACTGTTCCATAAGTTCACAGTTCTCATGGTAAAGAAGGTGTGTCGCCCCTTGAGACCAAACTTTTTCTTTTCCAGATGGAGGGAGTGCCCCCTCGTCCTTTGGGGGGGTTTAACATCTACATATGGTGGCATGTGAGGTCTTTGTAGTTTGATGGAGCCCAAATTTATATTTTGCAACAAGTGTTAGGACCAATGGGCTGGAATTAGTAATATGAAGAGTAGTTGGATGCCGAGGGCACCATAAAGAGTATAGGATAAAAAAGCCAATAAATCCGACTTGTGTTGGTAAAAGCCAATGGATCCCACTGAAGTATGTATGATAAAGAAGAATGCTAGTAAGTCAATGATTGTCCATCTAAAGCTATCATGCAGAACTGTAAGGAACGAGGGTGGCAGCATATTCAAGAGAATTGTCCCTGCCCCTGCTTAGAACATCCGGCTCCACACAAGATCAAACTATGTATACATCTGAAACAAGAAAAAGAAAGACACATTCCTCTAATATCTATTGGTCAGAGGAAATATCTCCAAGGGCCAAACTATTACAATGGTCCCTTCTTACCAGTCCTGTGGTATAATACCAGCACATGTGATCAGTGTTGTGTGATCAGATGGTCACAGCCAGGGCCGGCTCTGCCTATAGGAAAAATAGGCAACCGCCTAGAGCACCCTCTTAATAGGGGCATCACTCTGCCCACTGCAATAAAGTTAGCCAGTATCCAAAGCACCCACACACCCAGCAAAACCCCACTATGTCTCACCCTTCCTCCCTCCGGTACCATCATAATCTTCTTTTTTTAGCCTGCTGGAGGAGCGCATCGCCACCTTCAAGGCAGACAGATGCGATCACTGAGGTTAGGTCCGTCCAGCATCCTGACATCGTGCAGGTCTCCATACACCTGCCCCACATCTCCCCAGTGATTACATGAGAAGGAGATTTGTTACAGTTTCCCCCCAGTAGAAAGGTAATTGCATGAGGAGGAGGTTTGTTACAGTGTGTCACCCCAGTAGTAAGGTGGGGTGTGTTAAAGGGAGGAGACAATGGGCAGGGTCAATGGGCAGCAAAATTAGCTTTCGCCCAGGGTGGTATAAATCCTTGCACCAGGTCTGGTCACAGCACACTGTAATGTGGATGTATCAACCGTATCGCACTGTGATTGGCCAGGATCAGAGTAATATGATGTTGTTAATGCAGCAAGACCACAAGGTGTTGTGATTGGCTGATGGTCAATGATGTGACGGTCATTAGGGACACCATGTAATATTGGATTTAGATTACTGAAAGCAGGGGGTAGTGACTTAGTTTTGTGCAATTAATATGGTTGGTATACATAATAGAATGTAATGTTTTGGGGGTTCTTGGAAGACCCTTTACATTGTCACTGTCACTTTAATTGGTGGGGGTCTTAGCGCTGAGACCCCAACCAATCAGAACAAGCAGGGTAAAGCAAATGATATTGTCTTGTGGATCCATTATAAGTCTATGGACCAGTGCAACAAAGATCACAGTGAGTTGTGAAGTAAAACGCGTTACCGCCCACTTCTCCCCGCTCGCACTCCTGATTGGTGAAATTGGTGGAAGTTTTTTTAAGTGACAGTGACATTTATAATTATATTAAATGTTATTATCCCCAGGCACAACCACAACTATGAGAAATAAAGCAGAGCTGGGAATCTACATTTTGGATGATGGATGCTGGAAGCGTAGCACACCACTGAAAGTTACTTCTCCAATAATGTAATATAAGAGGTTGTTGTTTCACCCATTATCTCTCAGACAGTACAAGTTGCTCAGTGAGTGACATAGTAATGTCTGCGGCAGAGAGGGGGAGGGGGAGGACCTTGTGATGTGTTGGTAGGTGCAGAACAAACTGAGCAATAGGTACAAGGTGAACCTGGTTTATCCACTGGAGGAAAGGTGACCTGAGTTTTCTACCAGGACACAATAGCCTTGTAAAAACTACAGATCACAGACAGGCAGATATACAGTGATATCACTGACACGTACAGTAGGTGACATATTCTCCTCATCTTTATCAGACTAGACATCTTTATCAGGACATATTCCAGCTACATTTAGCTCCTGCAGAGTTTGGCCCCCAGACTCACTTTTGCAGCAGATTCTCATCCTCTATACTATGATAAGCACCACCATTGAATATGGTACTTCCATATGCTGTACCCCCTGAATACAACACTACCACATGCTGTACCCCCTGAATACAACATTACCACATGCTGTACCCCCTGAATACAACACTACCACATGCTGTACCCCTGAATACAACACTACCACATGCTGTACCCCCTGAATACAACACTGACACATACTGTACCCCTGAATACAACACTGACACATACTGTACCCCTGAATACAACACTACCACATGCTGTACCCCCTGAATACAACACTACCACATGCTGCACCCCCTGAATACAACACTACCACATGCTGTACCCCTGAATACAACACTACCACATGCTGTACCCCCTGAATACAACACTACCACATGCTGTACCCCCTGAATACAACACTACCACATGCTGTACCCCCTGAATACAACACTGACACATACTGTACCCCCTGAATACAACACTGACACATACTGTACCCCTGAATACAACACTGACACATACTGTACCCCTGAATACAACACTACCACATGCTGTACCCCCTGAATACAACACTACCACATGCTGCACCCCCTGAATACAACACTGACACATACTGTACCCCTGAATACAACACTACCACATGCTGTACCCCCTGAATACAACACTACCACATGCTGTACCCCCTGAATACAACACTACCACATGCTGTACCCCCTGAATACAACACTACCACATGCTGTACCCCCTGAATACAACACTACCATATGCTGAACCCCCTGAATACAACACTATCACATGCTGTACCCCTGAATACAACACTACCACATGCTGTACCCCCTGAATACAACACTGACACATACTGTACCCCTGAATACAACACTGACACATACTGTACCCCTGAATACAACACTACCACATGCTGTACCCCCTGAATACAACACTACCACATGCTGCACCCCCTGAATACAACACTACCACATGCTGTACCCCTGAATACAACACTACCACATGCTGTACCCCCTGAATACAACACTACCACATGCTGTACCCCCTGAATACAACACTACCACATGCTGTACCCCCTGAATACAACACTGACACATACTGTACCCCCTGAATACAACACTGACACATACTGTACCCCTGAATACAACACTGACACATACTGTACCCCTGAATACAACACTACCACATGCTGTACCCCCTGAATACAACACTACCACATGCAGTACCCCCTGAATACAACACTACCACATGCTGTACCCCCTGAATACAACACTGACACATACTGTACCCCTGAATACAACACTGCCGCATGCTGTACCCCTAAATACAACGCTGCCACATGCTGTACCCCTAAATACAACATTACCACATGCTGTACCCCCTGCCCTGAATACAACACTGCCGCATGCTGTACCCCCTGAATACAACACTGCCGCATGCTGTACCCCTAAATACAACGCTGCCACATGCTGTACCCCTGAATACAACAATTCCACATGCTGTACCCCTGAATACAACACTGCGGCATGCTGTACCCCTGAATACAACACTGACACATACTGTACCCCTGACTACAACACTGACACATACTGTACCCCTGAATACAACACTGACACATACTGTACCCCTAAATATAACACTGACACATGCTGTACCCCCTGAATACAACACTGACACATACTGTACCCCTAAATATAACACTAACACATGCTGTACCCCGGACTACAACACTGACACATACTGTACCCCTGAATACAACACTGCCACATGCTGTACCCCTAAATACAACACTGACACATGCTTTACCCCCTGAATACAACACTGACACATACTGTACCCCTGAATACAACACTGACACATACTGTACCCCTGACTACAACACTGACACATACTGTACCCCTGACTACAACACTGACACATACTGTACCCCTGACTACAACACTGACACATACTGTACCCCTGACTACAACACTGACACATACTGTACCCCTGACTACAACACTGACACATGCTGTACCCCTGACTACAACACTGACACATACTGTACCCCTGAATACAACACTGACACATACTGTACCCCCTGAATATAAGCAATGTTCATTGAAAATCAAGGCACCTTTAAACATAAACTAATCCTACCTTATAATTTTTTATTGTCGAATGTAACATTTTTACTAACTTTAAAATAACTAGTCATAAATACCAGTGAGTGCATGATTCTATTTACTATGTTACACTGTGGCCAAATCATATGGCTCTTATTATTACAATTCATTTTTTGAAGAACTTTAACCTTTAAACTACTATCATATTAGTAGATATAAAAATTCCAGTTTATACTAGTTGATTTATTAATTCAATCTTTACTACAACTTGTAGTAAAACAATATTTTATCACACATGTGAATGTAACATTTGAGACTTATTTGCTTATTTAATTTGTTACATGTATCTTTTGTTTTTCATTTCTTTGAAAATGTAATAAAAATTGCTTAAAAGGGAAAATTACAGTGCCTCATACAGTATCATTACTACTCACTGTATTCCCTGAAAAAACTAATAAACTGCACCTTACCACCAGAAATAAAAAATAAACTATACTGTGCCCCCAGAAATATATATATATATATATATATATATATATATATATATGTGTTTTTTTTTTTTGTTTTGTTTTTTACAGGAATTTAGGTGCACTATGTGGTAGATGTAAACAATGAGATTGGTTGACCCTCAACACTGATATTAAAATTTGCCAGTATATCCTTAGATGAAGGACATACCAGAGCCCGCACACCAACACCAAGGTTTCTCAAATGGCACGGGACCTAACACTAACCTACCTGTGCATGATAAGCAAAACAGAGGCCAGTGGGCAATTATGGCAGCATGAGGCCGACTTACAGCCTCCTCTCAGGTAACCTCCAGTGTGAGCACACATACAATGGGAGGAGGGAGGCAGACTATAAGCCCCACCTGAGTTGGCTGATGCAGTTGCAGGCCTCACATGTGCACCTTAATGCTTCCTTGAGGTATTCAAGGCGCACTACATATGGAGTTTACACACCTCCAAGTATAAATTTAAAGCAACACTGAAAACGTGGTCTCAAATGGCTGGAGGTGCTCAACCCCAAATGCAGTTGTGCATTTATACTGTGGGAGCAGATCCTGCCCTTGTAGTCCGTTGCTAGGGGCGATCCTCAGCATAAAATGCATACAATGGGGGATGCCTGCAGCAGACTACAAGTGCCACAATAGAATCCTACACCAGATAAACGGTGTGGATGTGTACCTCAAGGCAGCATTAAGGTGCACATGTGAGGCTGGCAACTGCAACTACAACTCCCAGCATTTACTGACAGACCGTGCATGCTGGGAGTTGTACTTTTGCAACAGCTGGAGGCATACTGGTTGGAAAATACTGAGTTAGGTAACAGAACCTAACTGAAGGTTTTCCAACCAGTGTGCCTCCAGCTGTTGCAAAAGTACAACTCCCAGCATGCACGGTCTAACAGTACATGCTGGGAGTTGTAGTTTTGAAACAGCTGGAGGTTTGCTCCCCCATGTGAACGTTCAGGGTACATTCACACGGGCAGGTTACAGTAAGTTTCCTGCTTCAAGTTTTGGCTGCGGCAAATTTTTCGCCGCAGCGCAAACTCCTAGCGGGAAACTTACCGTAACACGCCAGTGCGAATGTACCCTAAAAACACTACACTACCACATAATAAAGGCTAAAACACTAAATATACACCCCTTACACTGTCCCCCCAATAAAAATTAAAAACGTATTGTATGGCAGTGTTTCCAAAATGGAGCCTCCAGCTGTTGCAAAACAACAACTTCCAATATTTCCAGACAGGCACAGGGCTGGCCTTTGGGGTGTGCGAGCTGTGCGGCCGCACAGGGCACCAAAGCAACAGGGGCACCCGACGGCCGACACAGCTCGCTCTTTTTTTTTAACTGGCTTGTCAGTGAGTGACTGCGACTGTCACTCACCGACCGCTGGCGCTGGGTGCCCGCAAAGACTATGGCCTCATAGTCCGGGGGGCCCGCTCATTTCTATTAATTTACCTACTTCCTACTTCTAGGGCACGGGCCCCTTAAGAATCATTGCAGGGCCTGAATTTTTCACCTCAGACTGGACAGGCCAAGGGCTGATTGGAGTAGAGACGTCACGTGCCCTGTGCAGGCACGCACATCTACTCCAATCATCTGACCTGACCCTGCCTACGTCCTGCGTGATCTTCTTCATCCTCCCCCGTGCAGCCTTACACTGATGCATCGATCCCCGGCAGGGTAAGTAAACTTGCAGGTGGGGGGGGGGGGTTGTGGAGGTGATAATAGGTGCAAGGTGGGGTTATGGGGGTGATGAGAGGTGCAGGGGGGTAATGAGAGGTGCATGGGGGTTATGGGGGTGATGAGAGGTGCAGGGGAGGTTATGGGGGTGATAAGAGGTGCAGGGGAGTTATGGGGGTGATGAGAGGTGCAGGGGGTGATGAGAGGTGCATGGAGGTTCTGGGGGTGATGAGAGGTGCAGGGGAGTTATGGGTGTGATGAGAGGTGCAGGGGGGTTATGAGAGTGATGAGAAGTGCAGGGGGGTTATGAGAGTGATGAGAGGTGCAGGGGTGGTTATGGGAGTGATGAGAGGTGCAGGGAGGTTATGGGAGTGATGAGAGGTGCAGGGAGGTTATGGGGGAGATGAGAGGTGCAGGGGGGTTATGGGGGTGATGAGAGGTTCATGGGAGTTATGGGGGTGATGAGAGGTGCAGGGGGGTTATGGGGGTGATGAGAGGTGCAGGGGGGTTATGGGGGTGATGAGAGGTGCAGGGGGGTTATGGGGGTGATGAGAGGCGCAGGGGGGTTATGGGGGTGATGAGAGGTGCAGGGGGGGTTATGGGGGTGATGAGAGGTGCAGGGGGGTTATGGGGGTGATGAGAGGTGCAGGGGGGTTATGAGAGTGATGAGAAGTGCAGGGGGGTTATGAGAGTGATGAGAGGTGCAGGGGTGGTTATGGGAGTGATGAGAGGTGCAGGGAGGTTATGGGAGTGATGAGAGGTGCAGGGAGGTTATGGGGGAGATGAGAGGTGCAGGGGGGTTATGGGGGTGATGAGAGGTTCATAGGAGTTATGGGGGTGATGAGAGGTGCAGGGGGGTTATGGGGGTGATGAGAGGTGCAGGGGGGTTATGGGGGTGATGAGAGGTGCAGGGGGGTTATGGGGGTGATGAGAGGTGCAGGGGGGGTTATGGGGGTGATGAGAGGTGCAGGGGGGTTATGGGGGTGATGAGAGGTGCAGGGGGGTTATGGGGGTGATGAGAGGTGCAGGGGGTTATGGGGGTGATGAGAGGTGCAGGGGGTGATGAGAGGTGCAGGGGGGTTATGGGGGTGATGAGAGGTGCAGTTTTTTTTGGGGGGTGATGAGAGGTGCAGGGGGGTTATGCGGGTGATGAGGGGTGCAGGGGGGTTATGAGAGTGATGAGAAGTGCAGGGGGGTTATGAGAGTGGTGAGAGGTGCAGGGGGGTTATGGGAGTGATGAGAGGTGCAGGGAGGTTATGGGAGTGATGAGAGGTGCAGGGAGGTTATGGGGGAGATGAGAGGTGCAGGGGGGTTATGGGGGTGATGAGAGGTGCATGGGGGTTATGGGGGTGATGAGAGGTGCAGGGGGGTTATGGGGGGATGAGAGGTGCGGGGGGGGGGGTTATGGGGGTGATGAGAGGTGCAGGGGGGTGATGAGAGGTGCAGGGGTGGTTATGGGTTTTTATAAGAAGTGCAGGGGGGTTATGGGGGTGATGAGAGGTGCAGGGGGGTTATGAAAGGTGCAGGGGGGGATATGGGAGTGATAAGAGGTGCATGGGGGTAATGAGAGGCGCAGGGGGGTTATGGGGATGATGAGAGATGCAGGGGGGTTATGGAGTGGATGAGAGGTGCAGGGGGGTTATGGGGATGATGAGGAGAGGGGTGTAATAGTAGTGATTTTTTACAAGGGATAATAGGACAAAATGCCCCCCAAAATTTGAAACCCCATCTCTTCTGAGTATGGAAATATCCCATGTGTGGACGTCAAGTGCTTTGCTGGTGCACTACAATGCTCAGAAGAGAAGGAGTCACATTTGGCTTTTGAAAGTAGATTTTGGTAAAATGATTTTTGGAGGGCATGTCGCATTTACGAAGCCCCTATGGTGCCTTGAGGGGTGCAGTTTCCAAAATAGTATGCCATGTAGTTTTTTTTTTTTTTTTTGCTGTTCTGGCACCATTTCAGAAAAACTCACTCTCCAAAATCCCACTGTCGCTCCTTCCCTTCTGAGCCCTCTACTGCGCCCGCCGAACACTTGATATACACATATGAGGTATTTCCTTACTCAAGAGAAATTGGGTTACAGGAAGATTTCTCTCCTTTTACCCCTTGTAAAAATTCAAAAACTGGGTCTAAAAGAACATGCCAGTGTAAAACATGAAGATTTTGAATTTTCTCCATCAATTTGCTGCTATTCCTGTGAAACACCTAACGGGTTAACAAACCTTTTGAATGTCCTTTTGAATACTTTGAGGGGTGCAGTTTTTATAATGGGGTTTTGTGGGTATGTCTAATAAGAAGGACCTTCAAATCCACTTCAAAACAGAACTGGTCCCTGAAAAATTTCGATTTTGAAAATTTTGTGAAAAATTGGAAAATAGCTGCTTTACTTTGAAGCCCTCTGATGTCTTCCAAAAGTAAAAACATGTCAACTTTATAATGCAATCATAAAGTAGACATGTTGTATATGTGAATCAATATATAATTTATTTGGAATATTAATTTTCCTTATAAGCAGAGAGCTTATAAGGGGATAAGATGTCTAGGGGCGGAGTACCCCTTTAAGCTCCAAACTGCACTTTATGTTGGATTAGGCTATTTAGGGTTTTATAAATAGTAAGGAGCCAGACAGAAATGTTATTTATGCAATTCTAAGGAGCAAAAAGGGGGTCTTGAAAATTAACGTTGTGATACTGATTTTAGTCAGTTATTTTTTAGTAATCTAATTAGAGATGAGCACATTTTTGAAAAATTCGATTTGGCCGATTCACCGAATTTTCCGAAAAAATTTGGTTTGATCCGAATTTGTGGTGAATCGCTATTAAAAACGGCTATTTCCGGGCTACTGAGAGCCTCAATAGGGGTGTAAAACACTTTTCCTTTTCCTAACACGCATAGGGAGTGTGCTGTGTTAGTGAAATAATATTGTTATTCAGTATGACACGCAGATTACAGGCGTCGCTATTAGAATCACTGCTGAACAGCGGCACAATGACAGAGTCTGGTAATTAGAATGAGAAAACTTTAAATCCTTTTTTGAGGACCCATTGGAGGGCAAGTCTGGTGCCAGCAGCCAAAGTAATTCCAGCTCGTATAGTGTATAATTGCTGCGGTGTATAAGTTGCTGCAGTAAAAAAGCTCGTACTTGTATCTTAAAATCGAGCTGGCGGTCCTCTGCGAGGCCAGCTACTGCCTGTCCAGCCCCTGCCTCTCAGCGCACCCCCATGTTCATGACTGAGTGTCGACTTGAAAAGGGAGAGACTGCAGCACCAGCAACTTGGAAAGGAGCGCATACTGCTACAAGTTGCTGCAGTGAAAAAGCTCATACTTGTATTTTAAAATTGTGAGGCCAACGACTGCCTTTCCCAGCCCCTGCCACTCAGATCCCCTCCCCCCCCCCATGCTCATAGCTGAGTGTCCTGGATGCCCAAAGCGTTTACATTGAAAAATACTGTCAAACTACAAGATCAATATAACAAGGAGATCCCATGGTGGCACAATGACAGAGCCTTGAGGTGGCAGCAGCATGATGAGACCATAGGGTGGCACAATGATGGAGCCTGGATGTAGCAGCAGTATGAGGAGACTATATGGCGGCACAATGACACATTCTGGAGGTGGCGGCAACCTATGTAGGCCGCAGAGTGGCAGAATGAGAGAGTAGTGTGTCAGTTTGTCCTCCCTCTCTGTGGTGCAGGCGGGCTACTGTCCTATTTAATATATTCATTAATGGCCTTGAAGAGGGGTTGAATAGTAAAGTTGCAGTCTTTGCAGATGATACTAAACTCTATAAAGCGGTAAACACAATAGAGGACAGTGCACTGTTACAAATGGATCTGGATAGGTTGGAGGTTTGTGCTGAGAAGTCGCAGATGAGGTTCAACACAGATAAATGTAAGTTAATGCACATAGGGAGGAAAAATCTGGACTGGGATTGTGTATTAAATGGGAGAACACTTGGGACGACTGACGTGGAAAAGGACTTGGGAGTCTTAGTTAATAGTAAATTTAGCTGTAGTGACCAGTGTCGGGCAGCTGCTGCCAAGGCAAATAAAATCATGGGGTGTATCAATAGGGGCATAGATGCCCACGACAAGGACATAATTCTACCGCTGTACAAATCACTAGTTAGACCACACATAGAATACTGTGTACAGTACTGGGCACCAGTGTACAAGAAAGATATAATGGAGCTGGAGAGGGTTCAAAGACGGGCAACCAGAGTAATACGGGGAATGGGAGGACTACAGTACCCAGAAAGATTATCAGAATTAGGGTTAATTAGTTTAGAAAAAAGAATGCTTAGGGACAATCTAATAACTATGTATGAATATGTCAGGGGGCCGTGCAGATATCTCTCCCATGATCTATTTATACCCAGGACTATATCTATAACAAGGGGGCATCCTCTACGTGTAGAAGAAAGAAGGTTTCTACACCAGCACAGATGGGGGTTCTTTACTGTAAGAGCAGTGAGACTGTGGAATTCTCTGCCGGAGGAGGCGGTCATGGTGAACTCGGTAAAAGAGTTCAAAAGGGGTCTGGATGCATTTTTGGAGAATAATAACATTGCTGGTTATATATACTAGATTTATAGTGACAGAACGTTGATCCAGGGATTTATTCTGATTCTTGTTGTAATTCCAGAAATAATATATGACGACTAGAGATGATTGAATTTTATGAAAATTTTGATTAGTGCGGTTAGACGAATTTTCCCAAAAAATGTGGTTCAATATGAATTTATTTGCATCGAATAGCTATTAATAACTCATATAAGCCAGTGGAGACCAAATGGCGGCAGAATGACAAAGTCTGGAGGTGGCAGCAGCATGAGGAGACCATAGGACGGTACTATGATAGAGCCTGGGTGTGGCAGCAGTATGAGGAGACCATATAGTAGCAAAATAACACAGCCTGGAGGTGGCAGCAGCATGAGGAGACCATTTAGTGGCTGAATGACACAACCTGGAGGTGGCAGAAGCATGAGGAGGCCATAAACTGGCTGAATGGCACAGCCTAGAATATGCAGAAGCATAAGGAGACAAAATAGTGGCTGAATGAAACAGCCTTGAGGTGGCAGCAGCAGCATCAGGAGTCCTGAAAGTGACCCGGTGACAGAGGGGGGTGGTTGGTGGCAATACCAGTACCCAATGATGAAGATGGGTGAAAGAAGGAGCACTTGGCATCAGGCAGGTGGCAGGATCAGAATTGTAGATGAGGCAGGTATGCATAAGAAATCGGTCTCTTTTGTCTAAGTTTTGGTGTGCACAAGTACTGAGGATAAGCATTAGCTAAAACTTAAGTTTTAATTATATTCTTAGGATAAAATACATGAACCCCAAAATTGTTTTTTAATCAAAGGAAAGGTGTGGAAAAAACACCATGTGCCACCTACACCACCAAGTATGGTGGAAGGGAACAACGTATGGTCCATTGTAACAGGCGGGGAAAAAAAATGACCCCGTAAGGCCCTACTCTCGCCATATTAATTCCCTTATTGGCAAGTGTTACTCGCCCTAAAAAGGGCAGCCCCACACAGGGCTGCCCTATTTAGGATGAACAATGCTGCAGATAGTCATTGGCCAACTGACTACGTTGGATTCAAAATGGCCACCATGGTCACCACTCATCTATACTAATGTGCCACAAACAGGAAGTTAATATCATCAACCATTCCCATTTTATTAAGGTGTATCCATATGAATGGCCCACCCTGTAGTTTACGGTATCTTCAAATTCTCATAATTTTATGCAACTATTTAACCCCTTAAGGCCGCAGGACGTAAATGTACGTCCTGGTGCGGTGGTACTTAACGCACCAGGACGTATATTTACGTCCTGTACATAAACCCGGGCATCGGAGCAATGTAATGCTCGGCTGATCCTGGCTGCTGATCGCAGCCAGGGACCCGCCTCCAATGGGCGACGCCCGCGATCCCGCGGGTGTCCGTCATTAACCCCTCAGATGCCGTGATCAATACAGATCCCGGCATTTGCGGCAGTACGCGATTTCAATGAATGATCTGATCGCCTGCAGCGCTGCTGCGGGGATCCGATCATTCAGAACGCCGCACGGAGGTCCCCTCACCTGCCTCTGTCCGGCTCCCGGCGTCTTCTGCTCTGGTTTGAGATCGAGCAGACCAGAGCAGAAGATCGCCGATAACACTGATCTGTTCTATGTCCTATACATGGAACAGATCAGTATTAGCATAGTTACATAGTTACATAGTTAGTACTGTCGAAAAAAGACATATGTCCATCAAGTTCAACCAGGGAATTAAGGGGTAGGGGTGTGGCGCGATATTGGGGAAGGGATGGGATTTTATATTTCTTCATAAGCATTAATGTTATTTTGTTGCATGAATGTATCTATTCCTGTTTTAAAGCTGTTAATTGTTCCTGCTGTGACCAGTTCCTGAGGGAGACCGTTCCATAAATTCACAGTCCTGAGACTAAACTTTTTCTTCTCCAGACGGAGGGAGTGCCCCCTCGTCCTTTGGGGGGGTTTAACCTGGAACAGTTTTTCTCCATATTTTTTGTATGGGCCATTAATATACTTATATACGTTTATCATATCCCCCCTTAAACGTCTCTTCTCAAGACTAAACAATTGTAACTCCTTTAATCGCTCCTCATAGCTAAGATGTTCCATGCCCCATATTAGTTTAGTCGCGCGTCTCTGCACCCTTTCCAACTCCGCAGTGTCCCTTTTATGGACAGGTGCCCAAAACTGAACAGCATATTCCAGGTGAGGCCGTACCAATGATTTATAAAGGGGGAGTATTATGTCCCTGTCCCTTGAGTCCATGCCTCTTTTGATACATGACAATATCCTGCCGGCTTTGGAAGCAGCAGCCTGACATTGCATGCTATTCTGTAGTCTGTGATCTACAAGTACACCCAGATCCTTCTCTACCAGTGACTCTGATAGTTTAATCCCCCCTAAGACATACGACGCATGCAGGTTATTAGTACCCAGATGCATAATATTGCTATGAATAGTCCCCTATGGGGTCTATTCAAGTGTAAAAAAAAATGTAAAAAAAGTAAAATTAAAAGTAAAAAAAAAGTGAAAAATCCCCTCCCCCAATAAAAAAGTTAAACATCCGTTTTTTCCTATTTTACCCCCAAAAAGCGTAAAAAATAAATTTAATATACATATTTGGTATCGCCGCGTGCGTAAATGTCTGAAATATTAAAATAAAATGTTAATGATCCCGTACGATGAACGGCGTGAACGTAAAAAAAAAAATCCAAAATTGCTACTTTTTTTATACATTTTATTAAAAAAAGAATTATAAAAAATGTATTAAAAGTTTTTTTATATGCATATGTGGTATCAAAAAAAAAGTACAGATCATGGCGCAAAAAATTAGCCCTAATACTGCCGCTTATACGGAAAAATAAAAAAGTTATAGGTCATCAAAATAAAGGGATTATAAACGTACTAATTTGGTTAAAAAGTTTGTGATTTTTTTTAAGCTCAACAATAATAATGGGTATCATTTTAATCATATTGAACCTCAGAATAAAGAACACATGTCATTTTTACCGTACATTGTACGGCGTGAAAACGAAACTTTCCAAAATTAGCAAAAAAAATTAGAATATGACATTTTTAAACATATACATTTTCCTGCATGTAGTTATGATTTTTTCCAGAAGTGCGACAAAATCAAACCTATATAAGTAGGGTATCATTTTAACCGTATGGACCTACAGAATAATGATAGGGTGTAATTTTTACCGAAATATGCACTGCGTAGAAACGGAAGCCCCCAAAAGTTACAAAATGGCGTTTTTTCTTCGATTTTGTCGCACAATGATTTTTTTTTCTGTTTCGCCGTACATTTTTGGGTAAAATAACTATTGTCACTGCAAAGTAGAATTGGCAACGCAAAAAATAAGCCATAATATGGATTTTTAGGTGGAAAATTGAAAGGGTTATGATTTTTAAAAGGTAAGGAGTAAAAAACAAAAGTGCAAAAACTGAAAAACCCTGAGTCCTTAAGGGGTTAAGGGGTTAATATTATATTTAAAGTCTTATTTTTTTTCCCTCCACACTGTTGGTTGGCACAGAACAGTTGTGTTTATTTTGGCTAACATTTATTTATTTTTTCCTAACACCCAGCACCTTTTCCCTTTTTTTTTTTTAAAGGGGTAGTCCAGTGGTGAAAAACGTATCCCCTATCCTAAGGATAGGGGATAAGTTTGAGATCGCGGGGGGTCCGACCGCTGGGGCCCCCTGCGATCTCTCTGTACGGGGCCCCGGCTCTCCGCCGAGATTGCGGGTGTCGACCCCCGCACGAGGCGGCGGCCGACACGCCCCCTCAATACATCTCAATGGCAGAGCCGGAGATTGCCGAACGCAGCGCTTCGGCTCTGCCATAGAGTTGTATTGAGGGGGCGTGTCGGCCGCCGCCTCATGCGGAGGTCGACACGCCCCCTTCCCGTGGGCTGTCGGGGCTCCGTACAGGAGATCGCAGGGGGCCCCAGCGGTCGGACCCCCCGCGATCTGCAACTTATCCCCTATCCTTAGGATAGGGGATAAGTTGCTCACCACTGAATCACCACTGGACTACTCCTTTAACACACTGCCACATCACGGATCTACATAGTCATGGCCTCAGCGGGCTATTCACACACAGTCTACATATTATCTATACACATACTGTACTGATCACATCGTGTCCACATTCACTAGAACACCACACTCCATTTTACCCCCATCATTCTTGCACCCTTCCTACCCGCTTTTTTTTCTCCTCTTGTTCCCACTTTATATACACCTCTATATACCTATATTAATTTTCCTTTTTTTTTTTCTATTTCCTGTTTTTCTCCCCTGTGCTTTTTTCAGAAGTGCCCCCCCCCCCTCCTGCTATTTATCCATTGGTTAAAAACATAGTCTACACAACCCTGTTAAGGCCATATTATTAACAATCTGACATGTGTCTAGATGTCGGACCTAGGAGACACTGACCAAGGTGAGGCTCGCATGAACATTGCTGTGGAATATGCAAGAAAGTATGGTAGAACTGTGTGGACTCATTCCGAATTGCCAAGTACCACACATTCCATTGGAGGAGTGTGGATAGTAGAGATACCCCATGTAGGTGACAGTATTGTACCCTTTGGTGCCTGTCAGATAGGTCCAGGAGGGGCACTATATGCCATATGAGTATTGCATATACAAAAATGTGTTATCTTGCCCAGATTTCAATGAGATGAGGAGGTGGACCACATTATTATTGTAAATGTTGTTCTCAAGGCTGGGGAGGTCATTGGATATTTGGGTATTATGTGTACAGGGCCATAACACAGGGCATCTACTATTGATGCATCTTCTTATTTACTTTTCTGTTTATTAGAATTTTTCTTTTGTATCATTATTATCTTGTATTTATTCGGTATAGAGAATTCACATTTATAGAATTTATTGAGAATAGCCTGTCAGGGGAGCAGCTGAAGTGACCGAAGATAGTATTACAGGTCATCTTTAGGCTTTAAGAGGTATATTATTCTACTTTCCTTAACGGTGATATAAACTCATACTTTTTCTAGCCATGCACTGGTGGAATTCTATGCACCTATCTAATTTGATGCATTTGTATATTTTTATCACTTTTATTCTTTATATATTTTTGTATTTATTTTATATAAAGTGTTGTGATTTTTTCGCTTAAAAAGTGCACATTTATTGCACATTATTTGTATATATACATATACATATATATATATATATATATATATATATATATATATATATATATGGTACCTGTGGAGCAGGAGGTCGAATATTTAATGTTAATGCAGAACCATTATTGGTTTTATTATGAAGTATTTCAATCATGGATTTATACAAGTTTTTTTTAATTTTTATTCACAATTGGGAAAGTAACTGTGCTTGGGGAACCCCTTATGGGTTCGTTTATAAAGGCATTTTGGTTATTTATGTTTATTGTACATCCATTCTTGCTTCCATACTAGATGGCCGTGTCCTCTGTGGCGCATGCGCATAGCATAACTGCCGACCGATAATGGTGATCTGTGAGATGACCGTCACTCTCTCAGCTCTTGCGCATACTATGCTGGTTGGATGGCCAAAGTGCTCTGTACGCGTGCACATATAGATACTAATGCATGCTGATATTAGCGTACTTACGTGTGCGCACATTGATATTAGCGCACAAGGTTTTCATGGAGCGCATGCGCTGGATACACTCATTGTGCGCTTGCGCCGTGCCTGCAAGAGGCACTTGCGCTGTGGGGATCCCTGCATAAGACTGGTCGGACCTAGACCAGTAGTGGGGGAGGACGGCATTCATGACGCGTATATGGGAGGAGCTAATTATTAAAATATTTACTGATTATTTTAATGCAGGAATGTGGCGATGTGCACTGGAAGTCATTTGAGCCCAGAGGAACTACATGTTTGTACTGGAAGTGCTGACACACATGTTGGAGGAGGGATAGCCTGTACTCCGGTCTTTCAGCTGCTGCTCGTTAGTTTACATACAAAAGAAGGGTTATTTTGCAAGGACATCACTCCCCTGAGGAAGTAGCCCCGAGCAATGGTAGGGGTGGCGGCTTTTTTGGAGCATGGGCTGATTATTTTTCCACTCACCATACTGCACGGACCATCATTCAGACATAGGTTTTTATGATAAGATGGACTTTATGCACACACTGTCAGCATTTACCTAGGTACTTCCTAATTCATTATTTTGAGTCTAGATAGCGCACACAATGATATAGGTGCCTAGGAGATTATTAGTGTTGCTCGCGAATATTCGCAATTCGAATATTATTCGCGAATATCGCATATTCGTGAATTCGCGAATTTCGCGAATATAGCGCTATATATTCGTAATTACGAATATTCGTTTTTTATTTTTTTTTTTTCTTCACAGTACACATCACAGTGATCACCCCTCTCTGCTTCCAGCTTGTGTGGTGTAAAGAAGGCTGTAATACTACTGTGTGAGACTGGCGAGCGTAAATTCGCATATGCGAAAATTAGCATATGCAAATTTTCGCATATGCGTATTTTCGTGTGTGTTAATTTTGTTTATGCAAATATTCACATATGTAAATTTTCGCATATGCGAATATTCGCGTATGCGAAAATAAAACGAGAATATAACGAATATGCGAATATTTGCGAATATATGACGAATATTCGTCCATATATTCGCGAATATTCGCGAATTCGAATATGGCCTATGCCGCTCAACACTAGAGATTATATGCTTTTATGGTATGTGCCACCCATTTACATGTGATTACTGTCTGTATTGATCTATTGCATTGTGGTCTTATTACCCACAACATTTTGTACCTTGCCTTGCTCCAGGAGGGAGAGCTTCTGAATCAGGCAGGTAGGCTGCCACAAGGCAGGTGGTCTCCTCCGGGTACGTTTGGCTCCAGACTTCCCACTGCTGCCACCATGCTGACTGCCAACCATGCTACCACCTTGCTGGCTCAGCTGCTGCCTCACGGGCAACCTACAGCCCTCTTCTCCTGATGATGATGAAGCCCCTTCTGCACCCGGCTCACGAGTGGTTTCATCATCATCGTCTGCATGTCACTGATGTCTTCCTCAGGTTTCTCAACAGTGTCTGCTTCAGGAGCCTGAACGCTCTCACCACTACCTCCTCATCACTACTTGCCTGCCTAGTGGAGGAAGCTGCGTATGTCTCCTCCCCTTCTTGGCTGTCCAGTAGCTGCTGACTGTCCTCTAGTAGATTGTTCTCACTAAATAGTGGATCTGAACCCACAGCATAAGATACTTCTGTAGGCTCTTTCCCATCCCCCTCCCCCTGCCCCTTCTCTTCTTTCTCTACTCCCCTCTTTCCCTTTCGTACCTACACTTCCACTCTCTACCTTCACTTATCTAGATCTCTAATATACCCATAGATAGCGCCTCTAGTGGCTCCCTGAGCATTCTCTTGGTACCACGAAGTGCACGACCGCCTGACTGCACACAAATGCCTCGTGGGTTATGCTTTTTCGTATCCTTTTTGGATAGCCTTAGGACTTTTCCGCAGGGTTTACTTATGTTATAATGTTGACATGTTTAATGATGCTCGGCATTTTGTTCGGAAACGCTGTCCTGTTTGCCTTTTGCTCCTTGTTTGACCCTTGAGGCTCTTGGTTCACCCGAAACATATTCATGTGCGAAGGCGATGTAAGACGCTATATTTTCTGTTCTACTTTGTTTATCTGTGACAAAATTCAATAAAGATATACTTTGAAAAAAAAAAAAAGATACTTCTGTAGGAGAGGGAACAGCATAGGACAGAGGCAATGGGAGGACACGGACTGCTCCCGGGCCATAACTGATGGTTGTGTCTGAGGAACCCACCGACTGTTGACTGGGGGTGTGAAATGTCACTTGGGATGAAGTGGATGACTGAGTTAACCAATCAATGATGACAGATGGGTTGCTGGTCGAGAGCTCAGGTCTCTCGCTGCGACTCCTGCTGCCACGCTCCCCTAGTCTGAGTGAGTATATTTTACACTTATGAGACTAGGACAATACACCTCACTACGCTTTCAGAGCAGCTAGGCCCTTATGACTTTAACAGGAACAAAATCGTTCACAACGTTGTTGTACGTACAGTTTACACTTATGAGAGGAGGACAATACGCTCCCCTACGCTTCCAACTGTATTAGGCTACAAACGCAGGTGTGTAGTTTTGGCTGGGCTCTCAGAGTAACTAGGCCCTTATGACTTTAACAGGAACAAAATTGTACACAACGTAGGTGTACGTACAGTTTACACTTATGAGAGGAGGACAATACGCTCCACTACACTTAAAACTGTATTAGGCTACAAAAACAAGTGTGTAGCTTTGGCTGGCCTTTCACTGTAACTGGCCAAATTTAGTTTAACAGGAAAAAAAATTGTACACCTCATAGGTGTACGTACAGTTTACACTTATGAGAGGAGGACAATATGCTCCACTATGCTTACAAACTGTATTCAGCTACAAAAAAAAAAGAGTGTAGCTTTGGCTGGCCTTTCACAGTAACTAGGCCCAAATTAGTTTAACAGGAAAAATAATCGTACACTACATATAACAATTATTATACGTACATACATGCATTTTACAACAATCAACAAATAGAGGCTTATGATCTTAATTGCCTCACCCACCTATTAATATATATACCCGCGTAACCACCCAGAGGGGAAAAAAATAAACAAATAAATAAATAAAAATAAATAAGGAAAGAAAAGCTCCAAAGAACTTCCAATTTTGGTTATCTCCCTCCCCTCTCATATCTACTCCATATTCGCATGAGAGCTTAACAACCAAGGGGACCAGATTTTAAGAAAAAAAATCATGTGTTCTTAAAATTCTACTGGTCATTTCCTCAAAAATACATATCTGGTTAATTTTATGAAGCCAATCTTCTATGGTTGTTGGTGTGTCTTGTAGCCATGTTAATGGAATTAATGCTTTTTCAGCCATTAATAAATGCAATATTAAGATCTTTTTATGTGGCTTATAACAATTTGTTGGTCTATTTAATAACACCAAGTCGGGTGAGAAACCTGGGAACGATGGCTCTAAAACACGTATTATCTCTTTTACTCCCAGCCATAAAACCTTAATCTTGGAACAAGTCCACCAGATATGTAAATGTCATCCAACCTTGGTTTTACATCGTCAGCAAATATTAGATGACGAGAGTAATGTACAGTAGAATAATATGTATAATCCTTGGTAGAGGGATTCCGGTGTCTCCATTACATCCTCTAATTGTAAGTCAGCCAATACAGACTGTCATTTAGCTAAGGCAGATTGAGAAATATTGTTTTTGGTAGAGGATGAGTCTAAAAAGGGAAGAAGAAAGAGAGGGAGTAAAAAAAGAAAAAGAGAAGGGGGGGGAAAGGAAGGGAGAAAAGGAGAGGACACATGGGTGTAGAGAGCAGGGGGGAAAGAGGGGAGGAAGGGGGGAACATAGAAAAAGATTACAACAGAAGATCCCATACCTAGCCTGTGTGGCATGGCAAAGAGCCTACCTATTTTAGAAATCGGCATAGCAGATAACCTTATCCTAAGCCAAAAAAAAATATGAAAAATTCAATAAAAATAGCAATTTTATATAATATCCAAATTATATAATTATTAGAGATGAGCAAACTTCCAGTAATTCGATTCGTCACGAACTTCTCAGCTCAGCAGTTGATAACTTATCCTGCATAAATTTGTTCAGCTTTTAAGTGCACCGGTGGGCTGGAAAAAGTGGATACAGTCCTAGGAGAGTCTCCAGCCCACCGGAGCACCTGAAAGCTGAACTCATTTATGCAGGCTAAAGTCAGCAAACGCCGAGCCAAGAAGTTCGTGACGAATCGAATTACTGGAAGTTTGCTCATCTCTAATCATTATCACTAGGGATGAGCGAATTTACAGTGATTCGATTTGTCACAAACTTCTCGGCTCGGCGGTTGATTTCTTTAGCCTGCATAAATTAGTTCAGCTTTCAGGTGCTCCGGTGGGCTGTAGACTCTCCTAGGACTGTATCCACCTTTTCCAGCCCACCGGAGCACTTAAAAGCTGAGCTAATTTATGCAGGCTAAAGTCAGAAACCGCTGAGCCGAGAAGTTTGTCATGAATCGAATCTTCGCTCATCTCTAATTATCACTACTGTTTTTTTTTTTAAATCATCTTACTACCAGGTAAAATCCATGTTCTCTGCCCAGAAAAAAAAATAATAACAATAAATAAGTAATTAAAGGGTAGCTCCCACCATCACTTTTTTTCTTTTTTCTGCCCCTGCCTATTACCCATCTATCCCTAACCCCCTCCCTGCCTTTAATTTTTTTTTTTTTACATATTAAAAATGCCTTTTTGTCTGCCTGGTAGTGTGCTCACTACCAGGCAGACTTCACCAGCAGGCACCACGTCACTGATGCTTGCTGGGGCCGACACTGACCGCTGCTTCTAAAGTGAAAGTGAAACTATCCCGGCTAGTCAGTCGGGCTGTTCGGGACCGCCGCGGGAAAATCGCGGCGTCCCGAACAGCTTACAGCCCTTACCTGCCTCCTCGGTGTCCGATCAGCCCTTACCTGCCTCCTCGGTGTCCGATCGACGAATGACTGCTCCGTGCCTGAGATCCAGGCAGGAGCAGTCAAGCGCCGATAACACTGCTCACAGGCGTGTTAATACACGCCAGTGATCAGGATGAGAGATCAGTGTGTGCAGTGTTATAGGTCCCTATGGGACCTATAACACTGCAAAAAAATAAGTAAAAAAAAAAAAGTGTTAATAAAGGTCATTTAACCCCTTCCCTAATAAAAGTTTGAATCACCCCCCTTTTCCCATAAAAAAAAAAGAAAACAGTGTAAATTAAAAAAAAAAAAACATATGTGGTATCGCCGCATGTGTAAATGTCCGAACTATAAAAATATATCATTAATTAAACTGCACAGTCAATGGCGTACGCGCAAAAAAATTCCAAAGTCCGAAAAAGCGTATTTTTGGTCACTTTTTATACCATTAAAAAATGAATAAAAGTGATCAAAAAGTCCGATCAAAACAAAAATCATACCGATAAAAACTTCAGATCATGGCGCAAAAAATGAGTCCTCATATCGCCCTATACGTGGAAAAATAAAAAAGTTATAGGGGTCAGAAGATGACATTTTTAAACGTATAAATTTTCCTGCATGTAGTTATGATTTTTTCCAGAAGTAAGACAAAATCAAACCTATATAAGTAGGGAATCATTTTAACCGTATGGACCTACAGACTAATGATAAGGTGTCATTTTTACCGAAATATGCACTGCGTAGAAACGAAGCCCCCAAAAGATATACAATATGGCATTTTTTTCTTTGATTTTGTCGCACAATGATTTTTTTTACCGTTTTGCCGTGAATTTTTGGGTAAAATGACTAATGTTACTGCAAAGTAGAATTTGTGACGCAAAAAATAAGCCATAATATGGATTTTTAGGTGGAAAATTTTAAGGGTTATGATTTTTAAAAGGTAAGGAGGAAAAAATGAAAATGCAAAAACTGAAAAACCCTGAGTCCTTAAAAGGATAGGGGATAAGATGTTAGATCACCGCGGTCCCACTGCTGGGGACCCCGGGGATCGCTGCTGTGGCACCCCGCTATCATTACAGCAGAGAGCGAGTTCGCTCTGTGCGTAATGACGGGCGATATAGAGGCCGTAGCAGCGTGACGTCATGGCTCCGCCTCTCATGACATCACGGCTAGTCCCCTTAATGCAAGTCTATGGCAGGGGGCGTGACGACCGCCATGCCCCCTCCCATAGACTTGTATTGACGGGGACGGGCCATGATGTCACGAGGGGTGGAGCCATGACGTAACGATGCTCCGGCCCCTGTATTGCCCGTCATTACGTGCAGAGCGATCTCGCTCTGCGCAGTAATGATAGCGGGGTGCTGCAGCAGTGATCCCCGGGGTCCCCAGCAGCGGGACTCCGGCGATCTGACATCTTATCCCCTATCCTTTGGATAGGGGATAAGATGTCTTGGGGCGGAGTACCCCTTTAAGGGGTTAAAGGTGTATTCCGGGCAAAAACATTTTGTCCCCTATCCAAAGCATAGGGGATAAGATGTCTGATCGTGGGGGGCCTGCTGCTGAGACCCCCCGTGATCTCCCTGAGGCACACGCATTCTATGCGGGTGCTGAATATCCACTTTGGGAAAACTCCGGGTGTCCGGGACTGTGGACATCACGCCATGCCCCCTCCATTCATATCTATGGGAGGGGGCGTGACGACCACCGCGACCCCTCCCAAAGACATGAATGGAGGAGGCATGGCGTGACGTTATTTCCCCAGTCCCACAAACCCAGAGGTTTCCTAAACTGGAGATTCAGCACCCGCATAGAATGCAGTTGCTGCAAGGAGATCGCGGGGGGTCTCAGAAGCGTGCCCCCCATGATCAGACATCTTATCCCCTATACTTTGGATAGGGGATAAAATGTTTTTGCCTGGATTCCCCTTTAGTAACTAAAGAGGAAGAACTGGAGAAAACCAACCAAATCCACCCCAGCAATGAAGGGGACAGAGCACTCCCCTAAACACTGATCAATTGGGCTGATAGGAGTCTGGCCACATGGATTTGAAATTGAAGCCACTTCTTAGACTAGGCCATCAGGCCATTTAAATAAGCAGAAAACCCTTTAAAGTGACTTGTGCTTAAATAGCTGGCCTCAGTGTATGTTGCACAAAGCCTTTTCTGTACCGCATTATAGATGCCAAGTGACAGCTCAGCAGTATCATGGCAATGCCAACATCAGAGAGAGGTGGAGACCCATGTGATGAAGTTTATAGGGGGAGGGCAGATTAAGTAATAGACATAGACAGGTAATAGGTGAGCCAAGTTTATTAACTAGAAGAAAGGGAACATGAGCTCCCCGGAAAGAATAATAGCCTTGTGTAGAGCAAAGGTGACACGAGATGTCTATTAGGACATAATAGGTTTGGGTAGAGAAAAGGTGAAGAATGAATACTCTGTTAAAATGGAACGTAAAAGTTGTTTCCATTTATCGTAGTAATAAACAAAAAGTAGAGTATTTTTGTATTTAAAGGAACAGTAAACCTAGTGTAGGGCCTTAGGTCTTGTACAGCATTTGTTACTTTACAAAAAGGTCTAGTTTTATCATTCACAAATTCAGTAAAACCCCAACCAAGTCCTCAAGGTCCACAAACATTTAGGGTTTTTTCAGTAACTCCATTGGATTTGAACTGGTAAAAATGTAAATCCTGGACTGTTGGTGGCCTTGAGGACTGGGTTTCTTTTATTTACAGTACATGACATAATGAGAACCATGGGGGAGGGGGGAGGGGGATTTATTAAAACGTGTCCAGAGAAAAAGTTGCTGAGTTGCCCATAGCAACCATTCAGATCGCTTATTTCATTTTTGAACAGGCTTCTGAAAAATAAAGGAAGTGATCTGACTGGTTGCTATGGGCAACTCAGGAACTTTTCCTCTGGACAGGTTTTGATTAATCTCCCCCCCATGTGTCTAAAGTGACATAGCTGTACAAAAACAATGCTGCCATTGGAGACGTACACCCCCCCCCCATCTAAAAAAAAAAAAAAAAAAAACTTCTAAATAAAGTCTCATAAAAAAAAATCTAAAGAATAAGCCGTAACACAGTTTCTTCCAACTAGGACACGTTATATGACAAACTAAACTACGGACCATGGTGATCCTACAATACTCACCCTTTGGCTATAGATGTGGCTTATTTATGAGTCTCAGTTTCATAAAAGTTAGTAGAAAAGACAATAAAATGATGGCTAAAATATGAAAAGATGGGATGCCAAAGAAAGAAAAACAAAAAATTGAACAGGAACAGGCTTTATTTTTACTACTAGAGTAGAAAGGTGTAGAATTGATGACTTTTAGTCAGGTTTAGCTAAAATATTAAAACAAAACATTATAAACAGTAAAATGAATGCAAGAACTAGACCCAGGGAAAGAGCATAAGCCAAGAGGTTGGCCTGGAAGAGACAACTGTGATGTGGCTGGGAGTTGTGGTGCACAGTCCTGTAGGCTTGAGTTCATTCACAGGGTAAAAGTCCCACACTTCCTTGGGCATGCTGAATTGAAGAAGGAGCTCCGCCTAGGGTATCGGGCATGGGGTTCCCCGAGGGCATACCCTGGTGATGATATCATTGCTGATAGTGTTTCACTGCCTTTGATGTTGGAGTGGTGCGCAGAGACCCCAAGACTAAAGGGGTTGAATGAATGGTAACTTCCCTGAACAAAAGTAACCTTTTCCACAAGATGGATTGTATAAAACCTTGAATAGTTCTTAAAGCCTTTAGACAGAATGGTGGATGATTTCACCATTTGCCTCCCAGCATTTAGACTTGCTTGGTGTTATATTATGATTGAGCTGCAGTTTCCTATCACAGGATGTTGGTCTGAACAGAGAATTGGCAGCCACAAAGTCCTACCCAATTCAGGTAGCAGATAAAAGCTGTTAGTGTGGTAACCTGATACAGAACATATTAATCTGCCTGCCCTGTCAGGTATATATTGCCTTAGTTGTCTATTTTGGCCCACAGCTCCAGGGAAATTGCTATTTATTGTTCCATGCTTGATTCCAATGTATGTTGTTTTTCCTGTATAAAGTGTACTGTTTCCTTTAAGGGAAAGGTTGCCGAGGTGTCATGTGATCACTGTGGCCAATTGTCGTGGGCCCTAAGCCCCCTGGTCGGGCTAGACAGGGCCGAGTCAGTTGAGTTTAGTTTAGTGTGTGGAGAGGAAGTCAGGTCCAGGAGAGGAGAGTCTGTGTAGTGTGGAGAGAGAAAAAACTGAGTGCAGCGTCCAAGTCACAAAAGTTAATGAAGTCTGAGGAGAAGTCAAATGCAGAGCAACTACACTAAACTGCTAGCATTCTGCCATCCAGGCCAAGTCAGTCCAAGTTTTCGGGAGGTGTGCCTGAGAGCTCCCCATAGTGCAAGACAAGGATATCGAGAGTAAAAAGGCTCCGGCAGCTCTGGTCCAAAAGCCAAAGTAATTAAGCAATTCCATGAATGTAGTGTGGAGCACCCCAAGTCTGTGTTAAGTCAATCTAAATTATTTAAGTTGCCACATATGCACCATAACTACACGTCCCAGAGTGCCCAGTAATCTAAAGTGATTATTTCTGCAACTTTACCCCACTTATTGCACTACTAAAGCTTGCTGTTATACTGCATGGACTGTACCATCTGCCTACCAGAATATTCCGTAAAATAGTTTTTGAAACCCTGCATCTGTGGTTTTTATTGCCCCAGGGCTTGACCCAGAAAGCTGCTTATCTTTGGAGTGTGGAGGTTAACACTACCCTTGTGTCACAAACTCTATTCCACTCAACACCCTGTCATACACTACACAAACCACCCTGTTAGCCACCACATTAGGTACTTGTAAACACTTACCCCCACAGGCTGAGAGTTGTAGTTGTGAGAGTTGAAGAAAGGCATCCTTCAGATAGGGGTAAGATGGCTACTTGGACTCTTTGGAACAACAGTCACAGAACCTGAGTAGATCTTTGGAACTAAAGCCCCCCAATGCATTCAGGAGTTTTCCCATCTGGGAGAGTTATTCCCAGCCATTGTGCCTCCAGCTGTTGCAACACTAACACTCCCAGCATGCCTGGACAGTCGTTGGCTGTCGGGACATGCTGGGAGTCGTAGTTTTGCAACAGCTGGAGTCACACTGGTTGGGATACACTGGTATGAAGTTTGATAGTGTGAGCAGATTTACAGCCAAAGTAAACTTTAAAGAGGGTTACAATGTATCAGGGGAAAAACAAGATGCTACTGAGGGGTGAAGCCAGTTCTCGAGGTGTTTTGTAATACCTTGTGTTGTAATCGCTCAGTATAATGATTCTCCAAGAGCTTAAAAGCTGAGGATTCATTGTTGGAGGCCAGAAGATCGGAGGCTGCACCGCTGGACTTTTTGTGCTGCACAAAGTATAGGTGCAATGTTTTTTTGTTTTTTATTATTATTATTATTTATTATGATGATGATTATTATTTGTTATTATTATTTAATATTATTATTAATACTAATATTCTTATTATTTTTTTTTATTGTATTAACTTACGGGGACATACTATACATTACATGCAGCTGCACGCTTCCTACTATCAGATTGCATGGAAGGGACTGAGCTCATGATTAATTACAGTGCCATACCTCATTATTACTACTAGATTGTTATTGGGGGGTATGGGGGGGGGTGCTATAGGGGGTACAGAGGTAACATTTGACCCCAGGCCCCTGCCATCCCACATAGAAAGATACCAATGGCACACAGCTGGGTGGGGGAAGGGGGGTGCGGTGTGGTGCAGTAAAGTCTAGAGGCTTTTTACACATCTATTTCAAGTAACATTGTATATAAGAGATGACAGCAGCTGAGGTGTGTACTATAATGCTATGCAGCATCTGAGGTGTGTATTATAATGCTATGCAGCATCTGAGGTGTGTATTATAATGCTATGCAGCAGCTGAGGTGTGTATTATAATGCTATGCAGCATCTGAGGTGTGTATTATAATTCTATGCAGCAGCTGAGGTGTGTATTATAATGCTATGCAGAGGCTGAGGTGTATTCTCATGCTATGCAGCAGCTGAGGTGTGTATTATCATGCTATGCAGCAGCTGAGGTGTGTATTATCATGCTATGCAGCAGCTGAGGTGTGTATTATCATGCTATGCAGCAGCTGAGGTGTGTATTATAATGCTATGCAGCAGCTGAGGTGTGTATTATAATGCTATGCAGCAGCTGTGGTGTGTATTATCATGCTATGCAGCAGCTGAGGTGTGTATTATAATGCTATGCAGCAGCTGAGGTGTGTATTATAATGCTATGCAGAAGCTGAGGTGTGTATTAGCATTCTATGCAGCAGCTGAGGTGTGTATTATAATGCTATGCAGCATCTGAGGTGTGTATTATAATGCTATGCAGCATCTGAGGTGTGTATTATAATGCTATGCAGCAGCTGAGGTGTGTATTATAATGCTATGCAGCAGCTGAGGTGTGTATTATAATGCTATGCAGCAGCTGAGGTTTGTATTATAATGCTATGCAGCATCTGAGGTGTGTATTATAATGCTATGCAGCATCTGAGGTGTGTATTATAATGCTATGCAGCAGCTGAGGTGTGTATTATAATGCTATGCAGCATCTGAGGTGTGTATTATAATGCTATGCAGCAGCTGAGGTGTGTATTATAATGCTATGCAGAAGCTGAGGTGTGTATTATCATGTTCTTCGGCAGCTGAGGTTTCTATTATAATGCTCTGTGCAGCAGCTTATGTCTGTATTATACTCTGCAGCAGCTACAGTGTCTGTTATGATGTTCTGCAGCAGCTGAGGTGTGTATTATAATGCTCTGCAGCAGCTATGGTGTGTATTGTAATGCTCTGCAGCAGTTGAGGTGTGTATTATAATGCTCTGCAGTAGCTGAGGTGTGTATTATAATGCTCTGCAGCAGTTGAGGTGTGTATTATAATGCTCTGCAGTAGCTGAGGTGTGTATTATAATGCTCTGCAGCAGCTATGGTGTGTATTGTAATGCTCTGCAGCAGTTGAGGTGTGTATTATAATGCTCTGCAGCAGTTGAGGTGTGTATTATAATGCTCTGCAGTAGCTGAGGTGTGTATTATAATGCTCTGCAGTAGCTGAGATGTGTATTATGATCTTCAGAAGCTGAGGTGTGTATTATGATGTTCAGCAGCAGCTAAGGTGAATTTTATAATGCTCTGCAGTAGCTGAGGTCTGTATTTTAATACTCTGTAGAAGTTTAGGTGTGTATTATAATGCTGTGCGGAAGCTGAGGTGTGTATTATAATGCTATTCGGAAGCTGAGGTGTGTATTACTATGTTTCAAACAAAAGTGCATTAAGAATTACATAGTACAGTAAACACTGATGCACTTCGAGTAGGGGTGATCCTTAATCATGGAATCATGGTACGAATAAGGGTCATACTGACCTGAAACCCATCAGCATTTACTGTCCTATGTATTGCTTATTTGATGAACAAATATAGAAGGTCCTTTTAACTGCACCGCAAGAGCTAGATTCTTTCTTCTAGGATGTATAAGGGTATGTTCCGCTGAAAAATTCTGATGGAAATTCCACCATAATTTACTGATTTAAATGAGATTCTGCAGTCCAATTCAGACAGCAGAAATTCTATTTTTAAATTCCCCCAAAATATAACACCATTTATATGTTATGCGGAATTCTGCAGGGGAATCCCATTGAAATCAATAGGGCTTGAATTCCTGAGGAAATCTGTGTTCTTAAAACACAGAAGTTCAACCACAATTCCGCCGCTATTCCGTTCATCAAGCTTTGCTGAACAGAATTTCTGCGGAATTGGAAGAAATTCTGCTGTGTGAACATACCCTTTTAGTGTTCTGCAGAAGCTGGGTGTTTATTATTATGTTCTGCAGCAGCTGGGGTGTGTATTATATTGCTCTGCAGCGGCTGGGGTGTGTATTATATTGCTCTGCAGCAGCTGATGTACATATTATCATGCTCTGCAGCAGCTGGGGTGTGTATTATATTGCTCTGCAGCAGCTGATGTACATATTATCATGCTCTGCAGCAGCTGGGGTGTGTATTAAATTGTTCTGCAGCAGCTGATGTACATATTATCATGCTCTGCAGCAGCTGGGGTGTGTATTATATTGTTCTGCAGCAGCTGATGTACATATTATAATGCTCTGCAGCAGCTGAGGTCTGCATTAATATGTTCTGCAGTATTTGTTGTTTGTATTATGATGAAACTCTGAGACTCGATAGTTACAATGAATTACTAGCAGAGGTTTCCTCTGTATTTTTATTACATATTTCTGTGGTTTTGCAGCATGATTTTTAACCCCTTAAGGACAGACTCATTTTTTACCTTCAAGGGGTTCTCCGGGGATAAGATGGCTGATCGTGGGGGTCCCGCCGCTGGGGACGGAGCATAGTGACATCACGGCTCCACCCTTGTGTGACATCACACTCCGCGCCCTCAATGCAAGCCTATGGGAGGGGGCGTGACACGCTCCGGGGGCTGATTCTAATGGGGTGCGGCGAGGAAGATCATGGGGGTCCCGGGACCCCCGCGATCAAGCATCTTATCCCCTATCCTTTGGATAGGGGATAAGATGTCTTAGTGCCGGAGTACCCCTTTAATGACCAGGCTCTTTTTTTATTTTTTTTATTTGACTGGGTCTCTTTAAATGGTAATAACTTTAGAACGCTTTTCCTGAGCAGAGCGATTCTGAGACTGTTTTTTCGTGACATATTGTACTTTATATAAGTGCTGCATTTTTGTTGACACATGCAACATTTTTTGTTAAAAACTCCAAAATATTGTAAAAAAACTGGAAGATTTCTGGAGTTTTTTATAAATAATTTTTTTTATGGTGTTTACTGTGCGGTAAAAGTGATGTTATATTTATTCTGTGGGTCGGTACGATTATGGCGATATCCATTTTATATACTGTAGCTTTCCATGTTTTTCCTATTCTGCCATTCATTTTCCAACAGCCGTCACTTTTTTATTTTTCGTCCGACGCCATTGAGTGAGGGCTGATTTTTTGCAGGATGAGCTGTACTTTTTATTGGAATCATAATTGTCAAATGTGCTAGCTTTTGATCATTTTTATTCCACAATTTGTACCAAAATTGGCGAATTTTGCGCTTTTTTGTTGTTTTTTATTTTTTTTATTTAATGGCGTTCACCATGCGGGATAATTTACATTATAGTTTTATAGTACATATCATTATGGACGTGGCAATGCCTATTATGTATATGATTTGTGCTTTTGATCTTTTTTATGACAATACAGGGTTTTATTGGGAAAGGGGCATTTTTATTTTTTTTACACTTCATAAATGCATTGAACAACCTTTTATTATTTTATTTTTCACTTTTTACAGGTTATACTATGCTGCAATACATTTGTACTGCAGCACAATATGACCTGATCTGCTGCAGATACTACAGACTGTGCGATCCAGCCCGTAGCAGGCAGACAGGAGGTAATCATCTGACCTCCTGCTGCCGCAGCAACCAACGGTGACCTGCAGTGGCATCGTGGCGCTGTCGTTAGTGAACAGGGGGAGCGAGCTCCCCCTGTTAACACCATAGATGCCGTGATCAGGATTGATCACAGCATCTATGGGGTTAATTCTGCCAGGAACGGCGCGATCGCAGCCCCGGCACTGCCTGCTGCAGTGCGGGAGATCGCTAGGACGTATTCATATGTCCCAGCACACGAACATGTCAGGTGCTTGGACGTATGCATACGTCCTATAGCGGGAAGGAGTTAATACCCTAAATATTAACCATAACATGTTCACCGTAGTAATATTATGACTTTCAAAATAAAATGCATTGCATTAATAAGTATACATACCCTATAATACCTACATGTAGAATTATTTAGCAATCCATTTGTTTTGTCACATGATATTTTATAGTCTTTCCTAATGTCCTATTTGTCTTTTTTAGATTCTACGAAATCCAAGTTCACAATGGACCTGGTCACAGTTCTCTTGTCCATCGTCGTCATTTTATATTTGGCCAATGTCTTCAAGAACCAGAAACATGGAAATAGCAAAAGTTTACCACCAGGTCCAACACCTTTACCGATCATTGGGAATTTTCTCACTATAGACTTGTCAAAACCTCATATAACATTAATGAAGGTAATAGAAATAATAGCCCCAACAAGGGTGCAGACGACCCCCCACCCCCATTTCACCAACTACTGGGGAAATAGGGGGGTCGTCTGCTCCCTTGTTTGGCGCTCCTTGAGAATACTTTGTTAAATTTTCAAACTAGTTTAAGGCTATGTGAACATGGTTTTTGGTCTATATTTTTAGCCTAAAAGTAGACATTTTTCATCCTATATATTGCTGCAGCATGCTTTAGAGTATGTTCACACACTGTGGATTTTTTTGCAAATTTGTTGCAGATTTTTTCAATCCACTTCAATTAAAAATCTGCAGCAAATCCAGGATTATGAAATAATCTTGGCCCTTTTGCTGCCAGTAGTTTTCCTCCTGTAGGTAGGACCCTCCTGTAGGTAGTTTTCCCCCTAAATGTAGGACCCTCCTGTAGGTGGTTTGTCCTCTGTAGGTAGGATCTTCCTCTGTTAGAAGTTTGCCCCCTGTAGGTAAATCCACCCCTCGCACCCCAAAGGTAGGACCCCTATTTAGGTAGTTTTCCACCAGTAGGTAGGACCTTCATGGAGATAGTCTGCCCTTGAAAGTGGGATCCTCCTGTAGGTAGCTTTCCCCCTGAAGGTAGGACCCTCTGGTAGGTAGATGGCCCTCTCCACCTGAAGGTGGGACTCCCATGCAGGTAGTTTGCCACCAGTAGTCGGGACCTTCTTGTAGATAGTCTGCCCCTGAAAATAGCATCCTCCTCTAGGTAGCTTACCCCCTGAAGGTAGGACCTTCCTGTAGATAGATCCCCCCCCACCTGAAGGTAGGACTACCATGTAGGTAGTTTGCCACTAGTAGGTAGGACCTTCCTGTAAGTTTTTTTGACTCTGAAGGTAGGACCCCCTGTTGGTAGTTTTCCTTTGTAGGTAGCATCCTCCCCTTAGGTAGTTTTCACCCTGTAAGCAACCTACAAGGGAGGTCCAACCTTGTGGAGGCAAACTACCTACAGGGTACAAACAACATACAGGACAGTCCTACTGACTGTCCTGTAGGTTGTTTGTACCCTGTAGGTAGTTTGCCTCCACAAGGATGGACCCACTTGTAGGTTGGTTGCCAACTAAAGGTAGGGCCCCACTGTTCTCATGAAGGAGCAGAATCATACATGTCAGTCTGGCTTCCTCATTAGTGTTACACTGCTATGTAGCTGCTGTGTAGATTTAGATAGGCTGAATTAGATGGGCAGACTGCTGCCAGATTAAGATCCTGAAAAATTCTTGATACGCTAGAAAATAACCACAACCTATCTTCACAGCTGGCTAAGAAGTATGGCCCAGTCTACAGCATCCACATGGGCATGACAAAAACTGTTGTCTTGTGCGGTTTTGAGGCGATTAAAGAGGCGCTCATCAACCACGCTGAAGTCTTCTCCGACAGACCCGTTATACCTTCCAATGCCAAATTATCGGGGAACAATGGTAAGCAATTTTTTTCTTCTTTAAATGATGACTATGCCCTCCCTAAATGAAAGAAGTCCTTGCCCCTATACACTCGGCAGGCTAGAGGTAAGTGGTGATGCCGCATGTAGTGTCGTTACTGTGTCAATAAGACGTATTCAGTGCATTCGGAACTTTTTACTATTATAAAAATTTATTAATTTGCATGGACATAAGTATTCAGACCCTTTCACACGTACTGGATCTGCTGCAGGTTTAATGTTTTATTAGTGTAACTAAATAATTGAACATATCACAGATCTGCAGCAGATCCTTCACTGATAACAGCTGACGGGGGTGGGTGGGGGAGGGGTCCTCGTGATCATTGGTAAGGGCTTGTTCATACTGGACCTCTTGAAGTCCCATCTGGTACAGATGATATAACATGTCTTCCTTTTATTCAGGTGTTGTTTTTTCCAATGGAGAAAACTGGAAAGTGATGAGAAGATTTACGCTCTCCACACTACGAGATTATGGAATGGGGAAAAAAAACATCGAAAACAGGATCAGCGAGGAGGCTGAGTGTTTAGTGCAGAAGTTCAGATCCTACGAAGGTGAGGGCTAACTTTTACTCTAAAGTCTAATGATGCGGGGTAAATAATATATGGAGCAAGACAAAGGGCAACTTGAAGCTCTTGCATCTCTGGTTCAAAGACAATTAAAGGGGTATTCCGTCCTTATACAGATGTAAGATCGCAGGGGTCCCGCCGCTGGGATCCCCATGATCTCGGTGCAGCCCCTGGCATTCTGTGCCGGGTACTGCCTCTGAGACACAATGTTACAACCACGCTGCCCCTTGTGACGTCATGCCACGCCCCTGCGTTGTGTGATGTCACAAGGGGGTGTAGCCCTGACGTCACATCCCGGTCTCAGAGGCAGCACCCGGCACAGACCCAGCGGCGAGACCCCTGTGATCTTACAACTTATCCCCTATCCTTTGGATAGTGGATAATATGCTCTGCAGGCTTCATCTATAATTTTCCCAGAGCTAGAGGGTGAAGCTCCCTCCTCCTCCATAGACTTGTATTGCTTGTGTGGTTTCCCCACAGGACCTGGTCCTGTCCCTGTCTAAAGTCCCCTCAGCCAGATTCCCTTCATTCCCATAGGGCTCTCCTGCAGGGCTTACCCCTGGTCGCTTCATATAAATTGTATATTGTTTAATATATAAAGATAATATAAATGTATATGAAATATAAATGTATAGGACCTTTCCGGGTCACGTGATGTACAGTTGTAATGTATGATATGCTTAAGGACCTTCCGGGGTCATGTGATGTACCCAGAGTTCACTGGGTTCAGGACTTACAGGTTTTCTGACCAATGAGCTTAGTCCAGCCCCTTATTATATAAAGGGCTGTAGTCAATCAATTCTCTCTCTTAGTTCCTGCCCTTATCTCATGGACATTAAAGAAGCACAAACATCTCAGCAAAAATCGCAATTCATCTAGGCCAAAGGCTAAGAACCTGCAGCCACTAAACCATGAGTTACAAAGCTCAATCTATCAAATCCTGTGTGACTACTACCAGCTCAAATATTATAATTAGTAGCACAGTGGCCTGTATCAAAACTCATTGCTTCAAAGTCCCAGCAAAACCTGTGAGGAACCTGTATCCCGGTTACCTCTTAAGAGACTGTTGCAGAAAATCTTCAAGTAAAGTTCTTCAATTTATTCATAAAGTCTGCTGCGGACATTCCGTTATTTTCCCTGCCGTTTCTGGGACGGTTGGCAGTAGGACCATTAACACTAAGGAAACCTCACTCTGGCGTCACGACATCTATGGGTTAATACCACCAGACCCTGCACTTACATCACCGCAAAACCCCAGACACCACAACTCTCCTGGTTCACCACACTTGTCTTTCAGACACAGGACAAAGTTGAGCTGATTTTCAGAGAAGATTTGAGCAGCAGTAAGGGGGGAGGGGGGATTGATAACAGGAGAAAGAAGATCATGTACAAAGTTTCTTATATTCGCTTGTACTATTGATCTATGCAAAGTATGTTGGCAGTGCCTACTTAAAGGGGTTATCTAGGAATAGAAAAAAAGCCGATCTCTTCCAAAAACAGCATCACACCTGTCCTCAGGTTTTGTGTGGTATTGCAGCTCAGTTCCATTGAAGTGAATGGAGTCAGGTTGTAACAACACACACGACCTAAGGAAGAAATTTAGCTCTGGTTTTCTAATCCTGGATAACCCCTTTAAGCAAATTATGTTTGTATGGAATATATCAGGTTTCTAAACTCAAGAAGAGATGGCATTGTTATTGTTGTATTGTATATTTTTTCAGGAAAGCCCTTTGGTGATTTGACCAGCATTAACGCAGCCGTAGCCAATATCATTGTGGCCATAATGCTCAGTAAAAGATATGACTACGAGGATCCGACCATACAGAGGCTGATGGGTTTAATCAGTGATAATGTAAGACTTGGGGGAAGCCCATGGATCAGGGTGAGTCACAACTGTATTATTTTATCTATTTATTTAGTTTATTTTTTATTTTTTATATTTTTTTTATTATTCATTATAATAGACTGTAGTAAATATGAAAAATTAGGAATTAATAAAATTATCGGTGATGGTAATATTAGACAACAGGTATAGAAGCTTAAATAAGACAGGATAATATTTCTAAACACTGTACACATAGATGTATACAGGGCTCAAGTCTTGCAGGAACGCGTGGGAACTGTGTTCCTGCACTTTTTCCACAGCATGAACACAGTTCCTATTAGCAGGACCAGCCCTTGAGTGGAAATCTTGGACCCTTGGATAGATACCGCATGTAGGTGTCACTCTCTGGTCTCTGGGGAGGGGTTGTACTCTTCATAGGGGCTATATAGGTCTACAGACATTTTTCTGTCGATTCACTCCCATTTATTGCACCACACATCCTGCTAAAATGTCTATTCAGACAGTACAGGATTGAATTATGTATCTCCAATGCTGTCCACCATTATAGTTTCCAATAACTCAGTTTGTTGTCATACGATAAAAAAAAAACAGTCAGCAGAGAGCACTGTGCTCGTGATGTCATCAGTGTTCCAAAAAGAAAGGAATTTCCTGTACTGTCCATTTGAAATACATAGCGGACGGCACTGCTCACACTTTAGCCTGACTGGTTAAAGGAGTACTCTGATGAAAACCGTTTTTTCTATTAAATCAACTGGCTCCGGAAAGTTTAACAGATTTGTAAATTACTTCTATAAAAAAATCTTAATCCTTCCTGTACTTATTAGCTGCTGAATACTACAGAGGAAATTCTTTTCTTTTTGGAATGCTCTCTGATGACATCACGAGCACAGTGCTCTCTGCTGATGTTATTATAATTATAAGTCTTTATTTATTGTTGCCCTTAGTGGGATTTGAACCCAAGGCCCCAGCACTGCAAGGCAGCAGTGCTAACCACTAAGACACCATGCTGCCCTTAGCATACTTCTGCTATGCACGGTTGCTAAAATGGACAGAGATGTCAGCAGAGAGCACTGTGCTCGTGATGTCATCAGTGTTCCTCTGTAGCATTCAGCAGCTAATAAGTACTGGAAGGATTAATATTTTTTTAATAGAAGTTATTTACAAATATGTTTAACTTTCTGCCACCAGTTGATTTAAAAGAAAAAAGGTTTTCCCCGGAGTACCCCTTTAAAGGGGCAATCCGCTCCTAGACATTAAGATGTCTGATCGCAGGGGTCCCACCGCTGGGGACCCCTGTGAACTTCCTGCTGTACCTGGCATTCATTTAGTGTGTTGGGTGCAGTGCCGCTTGCTTCCCCACGATCAGAAAGAGGAAAATATGTCTATGGCCAGAATACCCCTTTAAATGTTGTATATAGATGATGTAAATAATATCAACTTGTATCCCTTATGTTAGTATTGATTGTTACATTTTACACTTGTTTGTTTAGCTATATAACAGTTTCCCGTCACTGATGGACGGTCTCCCCGGACCTCACCGAACAGTTTTAAGGAACACCAGAAAGCTCCAGAAATTCATAAGAGAAACATTTACCAAACGGCTGAAAGAACTGGATGTAAATGACCAGAGGAACCTTGTGGATGCCTTTCTAGCCAAACAACAAGAGGTACGATACACTTTACACTTCACATACTCCGTTGCCCCAGCATTCGGAACATTTACCGTATTTTTCGCCATATATGGCGAATACCTGCGGCCATCAACGGCCGGGACCCACGGCTAATACAGGACATCACCGATCGCGGTGATGCCCTGTATAAACCCTTCGGATGCGGCGATCAAAGCTGACCGCCGCGTCTGAAGCGAAAATAACACTAATCCGGCTGTTCAGTCGGGCTGTTCGGGACCGCCGCGGTGAAATCGCAGCTTCCCGAACAGCTTACAGGACACCGGGAAGGACCTTGCATGGCCAGCGCTCTCCTTCGTCATAATCACGTCGTCGCGCACGCCGTCCCGTCATCCAATACATTGTTTTCCTGCGGAATTCGCGCGGAATTTGCACGCACTTTGCATGGAATTCGTGCGCAATTTGTGCGGAAATGGCTGAAAAACCCTTCTTTCTTTCTCCCCCATGTCCGTGCGCAGTTCCGTGCGCAGTTCACGAATTTCCCGCGAATTGCGCATGTAAAAAAAAAATAAAAAATTCCGGACGTAAATTTTTCAGCGTGAATTACTCTTCATTTACTCCGTGTGAACTTAATCTGGCACTTGTGGCCGTGACATTTATAAAGCAGGGTGGTTCCATAGCTAAGATCAGAATAGACTCCCTTATTATGGTGCCAGATTTTGCCACCAGGAGATTCCCTTGGGCCATTTTCCAATTCTAATTCTATTGAAGTTGGCCATAATAGTTAACCCCTTAAGGACGCAGCCCATTTTCACCTTAAGGACCAGAGCATTTTTTGCACATCTGACCACTGTCACTTTAAGCATTAATAACTCTTTTACTCTTTTACTTTTCATTCTGATTCCGAGACATATTCTTCTTTATGTTAGTGGTAAATTTTTGTCGATACTTTGTAAGCACGCATGGCCTTCAATTTCGGACACATTCTCTCTCCAAAAGCCCAATGGAGCTCCTTCTCTTCTGAGCATAGTAGTGTGCCCGCAGAACACTTTACATCCACACATGGGGCATTTCCTTACTCAGAAGTAATGAGGCTACAAATTTTGGGGGGCTTTTTTTCCCCTATTTTCCCTTGTGAAAATGAAAAATGTAGGGTAGCACCAGCATTTTAGTGAAAAATATATATTTTTCATTTTCACATCCAACTTTAACGAAAATTTGTCAAACACCTGTGGGGTGTTAAGGCTCACTATACCCCTTGTTACGTTCCGTGAGGGGTTTTGTTTCCAAAATGAGATCACATGTGGGTATGTATTGTATTACGTTTATGTCAGAACTGCTGTAAAATCAGCCACCCCTGTGCAAATCACCAATTTAGACCTTAAATGTTCATGGTGCGCCCTCACTTCTGAGCTTTGTCGTGCACCCGCAGAGCACTTTGCGTCCACATATGGGGTATTTCCGTACTCAGGAGGAATTGCGTTACAAATTTTGGGGGTCTTTTTTTCCTTTTACCGCTTGTGAAAATTAAAAGTATGGGGCAACACCAGCATGTTAGTGTAACATTTTTTATTTTTTACACTAACATACTGGTGTAGACCCCAAGTTTACCTTTTCATAAGTGGTAAAAGGAGAAAAAGACCACCAAAATGTGTAACACAATTTCTCCCGAGTACGGAAATACCCCTTATGTGGCACTAAACTGTTGCCTTGAAATACGACAGGGCTTCAAAGCGAGAGAGCGCCATGCGCATTTGAGGCCTAAATTGGGGATTTGCATCCGCCACCAAAATACCCTACGGCAGTGTTTCCCTAACAGGGTGTCTCTAGCTGTTGAAAAACTCCCAGCATGTCTTCACAATCAGTGGCTGTCCGGCAATACTGGGAGTTGTTGACTTTCAACAGCTGGAGGCTCCGTTTTTGAAACTGTGCCGTACGAGACATTTTTCTATTGGGGGGAGGGGTGGTAACTGTGTAGGGGTATGTGTATATGTAGTGTTGTACTTTTTATTTTGTGTAGTGTAGTGTTTTTAGAGTACATTCACATGGACGGGGGTTTACAGCGAGTTTCCCGCTGGGAGTTCAAGCTGCGGCAGAAAATTTGCTACAGCTCAAACCTGCAGCGGGAAACTCACTGTAAACCCCCGCCCGTGTAAATTTACATTCGCATGGGGGGAGGGGGGACCTCCAGCTGTTGCAAAACTACAACTCTCAGCATGCCCTTTGGCTGTCTGTGCATGCTGGGAGTTGCAGTTATGCAACAGCTGGAGGCACACTGGTTGCAAAACACAGTTTGTTACTTAAAGGGGTATTCCAGGCCAAAACTTTTTTTTATATATATATATATCAACTGGCTCCGGAAAGTTAAACAGATTTGTAAATTACAAAAAAATAATTGAATAGTAAGCGCTGTATTATACACACAAGTTACAAACTGACCTGTAGATAGTATGGTTTCTGAAAAAAATCGGTGGTGGCGGTGTAAGTGTAATGATCCCACAGCAATGCTGTTACAGCGTGATCGCTGTGTATTGCAGTGAAGGAGGTACCTCTCTGCAGATACGTGGGCTCACTGAAGTGGTGTTCCAGAGGTTGCAAGTGGTTCTTACTGAATTGACTCCCGGATGTAGCGGGTTACTTCTTTTAATGTTGTTTCCCAGAGTGTAACTTCATGAAGGGTCCGGTCTCAAGGAAGGAGAGTGGATTGCAGTGGGAGGGCACCCCGGCCGGTGGCGCCTCTACCAACTGGATCCAGACGAGGGAAGCGGAGACTTCCGAAACGTATGTCGATAGCCTTGTGGACTGCTGAGGATACCATAGTGACATCACTCCCAACACACTCAGTCGGAACCTTAACCCGATCGTAGCGTGCGTGCAAGTTGGTAGAGGCGCCACCGGCCGGGGCGCGCTCCCACTGCAATCCACGCTCCTTCCTAGAGACCGGACCCTTCATGAAGTAACACTCTGGGAAACAACATTAAAAGAAGTAACCCGGTACATCCGGGAGTCAATTCAGTAAGAAACACTTGCAACCTCTGGAACACCACTTCAGGGAGCCCACGTATCTGCAGAGCGGTACCTCCTTCACTGCAATACACAGCGATCGCGCTGTAACAGCACTGCTGTGGGATCATTACACTTACACCGCAACCACCAATTTTTATCAGCAACCGTACTATCTACAGGTCAGTTTGTAACTTGTGTGTATAATACAGCGCTTACTATTCAATTATTTTTCAGTATATTACTTTCTACACAGTGTGCATCCATAGGGGAGCACATTTATAGTAAAGCAGCAGTACAATCACACATCAAACCAGACCCATCCAGCGCTAGTGATCTTTTTTTTTCTCTAAGATTTGTAAATTACTTCTATTAAAAATTCTTAATCCTTCCAATAGTTATTAGCTTCTGAAGTTGAGTTGCTGTTTTCTGTCTAACTGCTTTCTGATGACTCACATCCCAGGAGCTGTACATCTCCTATGGGGATATTTTCCCATCATGCACAGATCCCGGGACGTGACATCATCATTGAGCAGTTAGATAGAAAACTTCGGAAGCTAATAACTATTGGAAGGATTAAGATTTTTTAATAGAAGTAATTTACAAATCTGTTTAACTTTCCGGAGCCAGTTGATATATAAAAAAAGTTTTTGCCTGGAATACCCGTTTAACTCAGTGATTCGCAACGTGTGCCTACACCTGTTGCAAAACTACAACTCCCAGCATGCACGGTCTGTCAGTGCATGCTGGGAGTTGTAGTTTGCAATAGCTGGAGGTACACTGGTTGCAAAACGCTGAGTTAGGTAACAAACTCTGTGTATCGCAACCAGTGTGCCTTCAGCTATTTCAAAACTACAACTCTCAGCATGCATTGACAGCTGAAGGGCATTCTGGGAGCTGTAGTTATGCAACAGCTGGAGGCACACTACCACATCGCCCAGCATGCCCTTTGGCTGTTTGTGCATGCTAGTTGTTGCAGTTATGCAACAACTGGAGGCACACTTTTTATGAAAAAAAAAGTTCCTCCAACTGTTGCATAACTACAAGCCCCAGCATGCACAAACAGCCAAAGGGCATGCTGGGAGTTGAAGTTTTGCCACCAGCTGTTGCAAAATTACAACCCCCAGCATGTCCTTTGGCTGTACATCCTGGGAGTTGTTGCTTAGCAACAGCAGGAGGCTAACAACTCACCTCCTGCTGTAGCCTGCAGCCGCCACTGAGGACGCTGCTGCTACCGCCGCCCTGGAACCTCCGCCGATGCTGCCGACACCATGGACCCTCCACATTGATGCCAGGGACCCCTGCCTTCCCCGATGGACAGGTAAGGGACCCCCGTCTGGCCTGATCGCCACCTCATCAGCTCCCAACAGGCTCTGTGATTGATTGATCATCCGGACCGATCAATCACGCGATCATTAGGTGGCACCCGTGCCACCTCACTCCTGCTGGTAAAGGGTGATAGGTGGCATCTCGGACACCACCTATCACCCTTTTCCGAGTCACTGGGTCACCGGAGACCTGATTGTCCCAAAATCGCCGCTAATTGCTGGTCTGAATTGACCGGCAATTTGCGTTGATCGCCGATATGGGGGTCTCAGGAGTTTGCACAGGGTGTCTGCTGAACTGAATTCCCACGGGCGTGCAGGTACGCTTTGGGTCCTAAAGTACCAGGGCGTCAGGGCATACCTGTACGTCATGGGTCCTTAAGTAGTTAAAGGGGTATTCCAGTGAAAAGCTATTTTTTTCATGTCAACTGGCTCAACTGGATTAAGATTTCTTAATAGAATTAATTTACAAATCTGTTTAACTTTCTGACTCCTAGTTGATATGAATTATTTTTTTTTTCACTGAAATACCCCTTTACAACACAAACATGAAATACACACCACTACATGGCATATTTATTACAATTTCCCCCTTTTTTTTTTTTTTGTTCTGTTCAGGGAAAGTCTGAATCCACCGAATATTACCACAATGATAACTTAACTGCACTGGTAGCCAACCTGTTCGCTGCTGGAATGGAGACCACAGCAACAACCCTGAGATGGGGGCTTCTGCTCATGATGAAATATCCCGAGATTCAACGTAAGAACAAGATTGATAAAATCCAATAAGATACCGTAGCCAAAAGTTTTTTCATTTATTTTTTTATTTTATTTATCTAAGTAATAACAGTACAATGATTTCATTTGTTTATGTATTTTTTACTTGTGTATTCAATTATTAGTCTATTTTGTGTGACCCTCTTTTTGCTTCCTGGAGGCCTTCCATAAAGGTGTAACATTCTACCGCTTTACCTCCTTACCTTTGAATAGTCATGATTCTTAAAATTTTCTATCTACAGACCCATTATGAGGCTTGTTTTAGGTGGGACCTATTGTACTTTGCCAAATCCAACAAATAAATGTATGTCACCTATTCACACCTGGATGGGTGTAATGGATTTTTTATAGTGAGGGCTCACAACTCACTAAGAATCCATGTACAGTAGCAATAAAAAATTAACGCCAAACACCACTTTCTTGCTTTTTTCAATAGCTTTAGTGAAAATCTTGCGTAAATTCACAATGTCTTCAACAAATATTGCAAAAAGTCAAAAAATAATAATTCACCCAAGGTGCACCTTCTACGGACACTCTAGACACTCTTCGAGTTGCAGGAGATTTTCAGCCCATGTCCAGGCTCCCTTTAGCTGGACGACCTTCCTCTCACGAAGGGGAACAGACTGGAGCTTGCGTCAACACTTTATGACGTTTCGGACGTTTCCTTTTTCAAGTTTCCCTAATGTGCTCCCATCACCACATTAAATAGTCTCGCAAGAACTTATCTGTAAGAACGAAAATAACCAAGTTAAAATCACATACATAAAAATGGAACTAAGAACAGCATACAAGATGACTTCTCACAGGTAGACTCCAAAGATGCAGGATTCATTCAGCCCGTTAGGGATCAATGGATTTAGCGTCTCGATCCAATATACTTCACGTTGCAATAATCTTTTCTTTACATCATCTTCCGTACTACCTTGTATTTCATCTATCATCATCCCCCTTAATTCACTTATTCTATGGTTCTGTATGACAAAATGTCTGACAACCCTCCTGCAGGTCGAAGAGTGTCGAGCGTGTCCGTAGAAGGTGCACCTTGGGTGAATTATTATTTTTTGATAATTTGTAATGTCAACTTTTGCTATATTTGCTAAAGACATTTATGGACATTTATCAAGGGGTTTAGTCAGGTTTTCTTTACTATAATTGTCGCAAAATTGTCGCAACTGCGACTACGCGATTTTTCGTGCGACGTTTTGACTGGAAAGCGCGAAAAGCAAGTTTTCCAAAAATTAACTACGTAGTAATAATTTTAAAATGGACCAAGGGTAGTCAGGTATTTATTAACTGCGACAGTCGCAACTGCGCAAAAAAAAGTCGCAACAGGGTTACAAATTGACTAAATTTACTCCAGCTCAAACATGGAGCAGAAAAAGCTACCACCAAAGTAAAAAAGGAAAAATTGCTTACGTGAAAGAAAATTATCAACAGGCTGAAAGCAGTTGATAAATAAGTCACACATAAGCAAAAAAAAAGTAAGGGAAAAATTACTAAAAAAAAGAATACATAAGCAAACATTGATAAATGGCCCTCATTGTGAATGTATGCAAGATTTTCAGTAAAGCAATTGAAAAAAGCAAGAAAGTTGTGTTTGGCGTTTAATTTTTATTGCTGCCTATTGTACTTTGTAATGACATGACTTATTTTACCAAAAAATTAGAGCACAATAATAACAAAAAAACTTGTGTGGGAAAAAATTTAAGAAATAGACGCAAATAATTGGGGGGTTCATTTCTTGTTTTCTTTTTATGAATATATATATATATATATATATATATATATATATATATATAGATATATATATACACAGTCATGGCCGGAAATGTTGGCACCCCTGAAATTTTGCTAGAAAATGAAGTATTTCTCACAGAAAAGGATTGCAGTAACACATGTTTTGCTATACACATGTCCATTCCCTTTGTGTGAATTGGAACTAAACCAAAAAAGGAGGAAAAAAAGCAAATTGGACATAATGTCACCAAACTCCAAAAATGGGCTGGACAAAATTATTGGCACCCATAACTTAATATTTGGTTGCACACCCTTTGGAAAAAAATAACTGAAATTAGTGTTTTACTATAACCATCAATAAGCTTCTTACACCTCTCAGCCGGAATGTTGGACCACTCTTCCTTTACAAACTGCTCCAGGTCTCTCTTGTTGGGAGGCGCCTTTTCCCAACAGCAATTTTAAGATCTCTCCACAGGTGTTCAATGGGATTTAGATCTGGACTCATTGCTGCCACTTCACAACTCTCCAGCGCTTTGTTGACATCCATTTCTGGGGCTTTTTGATGTATGTTTGGGGTCATTTTCCTGCTGGAAGACCCAAGATCTGGGACGCAAACCCAGCTTTCTGACACTGGGCTGTACAGTGCGACCCACAATCCGTTGGTAATCCTCAGATTTCATGATGCCTTGTACACATTCAAAGCACCCAATGCCAGAGGCAGCAAAACAACCCCAAAACATAATTGAACTTCCACCATATTTCACCGTAGGTACTGTGTTCTTTTCTTTGTAGGCCTCATTCCGTTTTCGGTAAACAGTAGAATGATGTGCTTTACCAAAAAGCTATATCTTGGTCACATCTATCCACTAAATGTTTTCCCAGAAGGATTTTAACTTACTCAAGTTCATTTTGGCAAAATGTAGTCTAGCTTTATTATGTCTCTGTGTCAGCAGTGGGGTCCTCCTGGGTCTCCTGCCATAGCGTTTTATTTAGTTTAAATGTCGATGGATAGTTCGTGCTGACACTGATGCTCCCTGAGCCTGCAAGACAGCTTGAACATCTTTGGAACTTGTTTGGGGCTGCTTATCCACCATCCGGACTATCCTGCATTGACACCTTTCATCAATTTTTCTCTTCCGTCCACGCCCAGGGAGATTAGCTACAGTGCCATGGGTTGCAAACTTCTTGATAATGTTGCGCACTGTGGACAAAGTCAAATCTAGATCTCTGGAAATGGACTTGTAACTTTGCAATTGTTGATATTTTTCCACAATTTTGGTTCTCAAGTTCCCAGATAGTTTTCTTCTCCTCTTTCTGTTGTCCATGCTTAGTGTGGAACACACAGAAACACAGTGCAAAGACGAAGTGAACTTCTCTCCTTTTTATCTGCTTTCAGGTGTGGTTTTTATATTGCCCACACCTGTTACTTGCCCCAGGTGAGTTTAAAGGAGCATCACGTGATTGAAACAATCTTATTATTCCTAAATTTTGAAAGGGTGTCAGTAATTTTGTCCAGCCCATTTTTAGAGTTTGGTGACATTATGTCCAATTTAAATGTTTTCCTCCCTTTTTTGGTTTAGTTTCAATAAACATGTGTTTAGCAAAACATGTGTTACTGCAATCCTTTTCTGTGAGAAATACTTCATTTTCTAGCAAAATTTCAGGGGTACTAACATTTACGTCCGTGACTGAATATATATGAAGTGGCCGCCAACACGCCCCTCATGTATCCCATAGAGATACATAAAGGGGGCCACGTCATGTGGGGACGCTCCCTTCCTGTGGACTGCCAGGGCCACGTACAGGAGATGGCGGGGGTTCCAGCAGTCGGACCCCCCAGGGCGTCTGCCGGCCTTCAGTATCCTGCACTATGGGGGAGATTTATCAAAGTCTGTCCAGAGGAAACGTTGCTGAGTTGCCCATAGCAACCAATCAGATCGCTTCTTTCATTTCGCAGAGGCCTTTTCGAAAATGAAAGAAGCGATCTGATTGGTTGCTATGGGCAACTAAGCAACATTTCCTCTGGACAGGTTTTGATAAACCTCCCCCTATGTTTTTTTTGTTGGATTTTTGAAATAAAGAACCTTTCTGAAACCTTTGTTTTGGGTTAATAAGACTTGTTTGGTGGCCTTAGTTGTGTAGACATGAATGATTAGTGACATCTTCTCTCTTCCTTGGCAGAAAAAGTCCATAACGAAATTGAGAGAGTGATGGGATCGGCCCAACCTCTGATGGAACATAGGAAACAAATGCCGTATACTGACGCCGTCATCCATGAAATTCAACGTTTTGGGGATATTGTACCAAATAATGTTCCACATGCAACATCTGAAGACGTCACATTCAGAGGGTATTTTATTCCAAAGGTAAAGACCAAAGAACAGCCGTATGTTGGATATATATGTGGGTCATGTGCCCCGGGTGGTGAGTGCCAGTAAATGCACCATTAAAGGGGTTCTCCGGTGCTTAAACATCTTATCCCCTATCCAAAGGACAGGGGATAATATGCCTGATCGCGGGAGTCCCGCCGCTGGGGACCCCCGGGATCTTGCATGCTGCACCCCGTTTGTAATCAGTCCCCGGAGCGTGTTCACTCCGGGTCTGATTACCGACGACCACACGGCCGGCGGCGTGTGACGTCATGCCTCCGCCCCCGTGTGACATCACGATCCGCCCCTCAATGCAAGTCAACGGGAGGGGGCGTGACAGGACAGATCCTCTATACTACGCCACACAGGACACATCCTCTATACTACACCACACAGGAGAGATCCTCTATACTACACAACACAGGAGAGATCCTCTATACTACACCACACAGGAGAGATCCTCTATACTACACCACACAGGAGAGATCCTCTATACTACACCACACAGGAGAGATCCTCTATACTACACCACACAGGAGAGATCCTCAATACTACACCACACAGGAGAGATCCTCTATACTACACCACACAGGAGAGATCCTCTATACTACACCACACAGGAGAGATCCTCTATACTACACCACACAGGAGAGATCATCTATACTACACCACACAGGAGAGATCTTCTATACTACACCACACAGGAGAGATCCTCTATACTACACCACACAGGAGAGATCCTCTATACACCACACAGGAGAGATCCTCAATACTACACCACACAGGAGAGATCCTCAATACTACACCACACAGGACGGATCCTCTATACTACACCACACAGGAGAGATCCTCTATACTACACCACACAGGAGAGATCCTCTATACTACACCACACAGGAGAGATCCTCTATACTACACCACACAGGAGAGATCCTCTATACTACACCACACAGGAGAGATCCTCTATACTACACCACACAGGAGAGATCCTCTATACTACACCACACAGGAGAGATCCTCTATACTACACCACACAGGAGAGATCCTCTATACTACACCACACAGGAGAGATCCTCTATACTACACCACACAGGAGAGATCCTCTATACTACACCACACAGGACAGATCCTCTATACTACACCACACAGGAGAGATCCTCTACACTACACCACACAGGATAGATCCTCTACACTACACCACACAGGACAGATCCTCTACACTACACCACACAGGGCAGATCCTCTACACTACACCACACAGGAGAGATCCTCTATACTACACCACACAGGAGAGATCCTCTATACTACACCACACAGGAGAGATCCTCTATACTACACCACACAGGACAGATCCTCTATACTACACCACACAGGACAGATCATCTATACTACACCACACAGGACAGATCATCTATACTACACCACACAGGAGAGATCCTCTATACTACACCACACAGGGGAGATCCTCTACACTACACCACACAGGACAGATCCTCTATACTACACCACACAGGAGAGATCCTCTATACTACACCACACAGGAGAGATCCTCTATACTACACCACACAGGAGAGATCCTCTATACTTCACCACACAGGAGAGATCCTCTATACTACACCACACAGGAGAGATCCTCTATACTACACCACACAGGAGAGATCCTCTATACTACACCACACAGGAGAGATCCTCTATACTACACCACACAGGAGAGATCCTCTATACTTCACCACACAGGAGAGATCCTCTATACTACACCACACAGGGGAGATCCTCTATACTACACCACACAGGGGAGATCCTCTATACTACACCACACAGGGGAGATCCTCTATACTACACCACACAGGGGAGATCCTCTATACTACACTACACAGGAGAGATCCTCTATACTACACCACACAGGAGAGATCCTCTATACTACACCACACAGGAGAGATCCTCTATACTACACCACACAGGAGAGATCCTCTATACTACACCACACAGGACAGATCCTCTATACTACACCACACAGGAAAGATCCTCTATACTACACCACACAGGAGAGATCCTCTATACTACACCACACAGGAGAGATCCTCTATACTACACCACACAGGAGAGATCCTCTATACTACACCACACAGGAGAGATCCTCTATACTACACCACACAGGAGAGATCCTCTATACTACACCCCACAGGACAGATCCTCTATACTACACCACACAGGAGAGATCCTCTATACTACACCACACAGGACAGATCCTCTATAATACACCACACAGGAGAGATCTATACTACACCACACAGGAGAGATCCTCTATACTACACCACACAGGAGAGATCCTCTATACTACACCACACAGGAGAGATACTCTATACTACACCACACAGGACACATCCTCTATACTACACCGCACAGGAGAGATCCTCTATACTACACCACACAGGAGAGATCCTCTATACTACACCACACAGGAGAGATCTTCTATACTACACCACACAGGAGAGATCCTCTATACTACACCACACAGGAGAGATCCTCTATACACCACACAGGAGAGATCCTCAATACTACACCACACAGGAGAGATCCTCAATACTACACCACACAGGACGGATCCTCTATACTACACCACACAGGAGAGATCCTCTATACTACACCACACAGGAGAGATCCTCTATACTACACCACACAGGAGAGATCCTCTATACTACACCACACAGGAGAGATCCTCTATACTACACCACACAGGAGAGATCCTCTATACTACACCACACAGGAGAGATCCTCTATACTACACCACACAGGAGAGATCCTCTATACTACACCACACAGGAGAGATCCTCTATACTACACCACACAGGAGAGATCCTCTATACTACACCACACAGGAGAGATCCTCTATACTACACCACACAGGACAGATCCTCTATACTACACCACACAGGAGAGATCCTCTACACTACACCACACAGGATAGATCCTCTACACTACACCACACAGGACAGATCCTCTACACTACACCACACAGGGCAGATCCTCTACACTACACCACACAGGAGAGATCCTCTATACTACACCACACAGGAGAGATCCTCTATACTACACCACACAGGAGAGATCCTCTATACTACACCACACAGGACAGATCCTCTATACTACACCACACAGGACAGATCATCTATACTACACCACACAGGACAGATCATCTATACTACACCACACAGGAGAGATCCTCTATACTACACCACACAGGGGAGATCCTCTACACTACACCACACAGGACAGATCCTCTATACTACACCACACAGGAGAGATCCTCTATACTACACCACACAGGAGAGATCCTCTATACTACACCACACAGGAGAGATCCTCTATACTTCACCACACAGGAGAGATCCTCTATACTACACCACACAGGAGAGATCCTCTATACTACACCACACAGGAGAGATCCTCTATACTACACCACACAGGAGAGATCCTCTATACTACACCACACAGGAGAGATCCTCTATACTTCACCACACAGGAGAGATCCTCTATACTACACCACACAGGGGAGATCCTCTATACTACACCACACAGGGGAGATCCTCTATACTACACCACACAGGGGAGATCCTCTATACTACACCACACAGGGGAGATCCTCTATACTACACTACACAGGAGAGATCCTCTATACTACACCACACAGGAGAGATCCTCTATACTACACCACACAGGAGAGATCCTCTATACTACACCACACAGGAGAGATCCTCTATACTACACCACACAGGACAGATCCTCTATACTACACCACACAGGAAAGATCCTCTATACTACACCACACAGGAGAGATCCTCTATACTACACCACACAGGAGAGATCCTCTATACTACACCACACAGGAGAGATCCTCTATACTACACCACACAGGAGAGATCCTCTATACTACACCACACAGGAGAGATCCTCTATACTACACCCCACAGGACAGATCCTCTATACTACACCACACAGGAGAGATCCTCTATACTACACCACACAGGACAGATCCTCTATAATACACCACACAGGAGAGATCTATACTACACCACACAGGAGAGATCCTCTATACTACACCACACAGGAGAGATCCTCTATACTACACCACACAGGAGAGATACTCTATACTACACCACACAGGACACATCCTCTATACTACACCGCACAGGAGAGATCCTCTATACTACACCACACAGGAGAGATCCTCTATACTACACCACACAGGAGAGATCCTCTATACTACACCACACAGGAGATATCCTCTATACTACACCACACAGGAGAGATCCTCTATACTACACCACACAGGAGAGATCCTCTATACTACACCACACAGGAGAGATCCTCTATACTACACCACACAGGATAGCTGACGGGCCATCTCACATGGTCTAATATTTGGACTTCCAATGATGTTCTCTATTTGGTTCTGTACAACAAGGGGGTTCTGAGTGTTACAACAATGAGACTTACATTAATCCTCAGCAGTAATGGAACGTTGTTTCACATGTTTATATTGATGATTTTTGCATATGTTTTAGCATGTAATGTGTAGACATCATACATACCTGTTTCCCCCCCAGGGCACTTTTATTTTCCCGTTGTTACACTCTGCACTCAGAGATGAAGATTACTTTGAGAAGCCGAATGAGTTTTATCCAGAACACTTTCTTGACTCTAATGGAAATTTGAAAAAGAATGAGGCCTTCATCCCCTTCTCAATAGGTAATATTTATAATGCATGGATCATTCATGGTGTGTGTGTGTGTGGGGGGGGGGGTTTGAGTTTACGTCATGAAAATGTCAGGTCATCACATTTTACAACATGAGATATATATATCAAAAAAATATTTCAGATAGCGCTTGGATCCAACACCAATCACCTTAATAGTATCTATAAAAAAAACTCACCCGGTGTATGTGGTGAACTACACCCAGAATGGATGAGTCCCCACAAAACACCCGAGAGCCAGAGAAACGTATAAAACAATCAACAACATTACGTGTACTTCTCATATATCCAATGCAGAGGAGAGCGCCCGGTGCTCCGGATCCATATGATGGGGTCCGTAGGAAAGTGGAATGACTGAAGGGAAATAGAAAAACCTGCGCTCAGAGAAGACACCACACAATCTTAGTAAAATTGTAGGATAGGATCAATGGGGGAGATTTATCAAAACCTGGGCAGAGGAAGAGTGGTGCAGTTGCCCATGGCAACCAATCAGATCGCTTCTTTCATTTTCCACAGGCCTCTAAAGAGGCCTGTGGAAAATGAAAGAAGCAATCTGATTGGTTGCTGTGGGCAAGTGCACCACTCTTCCTCTTCACAGGTTTTGATAAATCTCCCCCAATATCCATAAAACACTCACTTCACTGGGGATTTTGGAGGAAGGATATATAATCCTTAGTCCAAGTTCCCCTTATCGAAGGTAGCTTCAGTATACAATCCTGGGCAAAGGCAGGTCACAGCAAAGTTCAGTAGGAATGTTCATATTCTTTTATTTGCGACGCGTTTCAAAGGTACATTGTACACCTTTCATCTAGCCTGATGAAAGAGGTGTATAATGTACCTTTGAAACGCGTCGCAAATAAAAGAATATGAACATACCTACTGAACTTCGCTGTGACCTGCCTTTGCCCAGGATTGTATACTGAAGCTACCTTGGATAAGGGGAACTTGGACTAAGGATTATATATCCTTCCTCCAAAATCCCCAGTGAAGTGAGTGTTTTATGGATATTGGGGGGAATTTATCACTGTATATAGAGCTATTTTGTGTCTATTTTTTTGCGCAAAAAAAAAGCGCAAGTGTTTTTTTGCGTCTTTTTTTGTGCAAATTTTTATAGAACTTTTCATCCCCTTGTCTACGGATAATTCTACAATAGAACATTTTCTACTGTAGAATCAATTTACTAACTGCGTTGTTTTTTTTTTTTTGCGCAAAAAAATGCGCAAACGGCATTTTCTTGTGCAAATATACACCATCTCGGAGGACACGTACCAAAAGTGTCTATTTTGGCACAGGACTGCTACTCCCATCATGGGACAGACTCTGCCCATGATGGGAGTTGTAGTCCAGGGGCTGAGGTGTAGATCACACCGGGTCATTCTCTAGAGACACGCTGCTATCCGCATTTATTAACTGTAAAAGTTGACGGTACAATCGCTACACTGCGCTGTCACCGGCTTCTATATACACTGTCATAATTCAGAACCCGCCACCAGGAGAGGAGAGCTCTGATTGGTGGATAGCTATTAACCAATCAGAGCTCCCCTCTCCCGGCGAGGATTATGAATTATAAGAGCTGTATATAGGAGCTGGCGGGCAGTGCACTGTAGACGCATGTGCCGCTGGCTTCTATAGTTAATAAATGCGGATCGCAGCAGGTCTCTGGAGAATGATCAGAGTCTGTCCCATGATGGGAGTAGTTGTAGTACCGCAACGCTGAGGGATGGCACTTGCACATCCCCCGGCTGCGGGACATTTAGAACTACTACTCCCATCATAGACAGACTCTGCCCATGATGGGAGTTGTAGTCCAGGGGCTGAGGTGCAGATCGCATCGGGTCATTCTCCAGAGACCCGCTGCGATCCGCATTTATTAACTGTAAAAGTCAGCGGTACATGCGGCTACATCGCGCTGCCACCAGCTTCCATAATACAGCTGTCATAATTCATAATTGCCGCCGCCGGGAGAGGAGAGCTCTGATTGGTCAATAGCTATCCACCAATCGGAGCTCCAGTCTCCCGGCGGGGATTATGAATTATGACAGTGTACTGTATATAGAAGCCGGTGGCAGCGCGATGTAGATGCATGTTCCACCGGCTTTTTAATTTAAATGCGGATCGCAGCAGATCATTCTGGAGATCTACTGTGATCCGCGTTTATAAACGGCATTCAGTTAACCCGGCGATGCGGGGCATCGCACGGGTTAACTGGCAGAAGCAGCAGGGAACAACTTCTGCAACACCCCCCAGAAGTTGAATGGTCCTGGTCAGCGATCACTGTGATTGGTCCACAGGGACCAATCACAGTGAATGAGCTGACTGGGGGGGTAAAGTTCATTTCCCCTGCTCTGCCCGCCGCTGGAAGTCCGGGCACAGCAGGGGAAGATGACGCCGAGAGCTGCGGCGGGTACCGTGGCACTTACCGAACAGCTGGAGGAACACGGGTTGGCGGCGGCGGGTAAGTGGAGGTGGCGGCTGCATCTGCATCAGAGGCAGCAGTGAAGCTCTTCACTGCTGCTTCTTGTAGTTTAAAAACTACAACTCCCAGCATGCCCAGACAGCCTTTGGCTGTCTGGTCATGCTGGGAGTTGTAGTTTTGCAACATCTGGAGGGGCGCAGGTTTCCAATCTGTGCTCTTCCAGATGTTGCAAAATTACAACTCCCAGCATGCCAAGACAGTCCAGGCATGCTGGGAGTTGTAGTTTTGTAGCATTGGTCCTTCAGATGTTGCCGAACTACAATTCCCAGCATGCCTTGGCAGTCTGGACATGCTGAGAGTTGTAATTTTGCAACATCTGGAGGACTACGATTTGGACACCACTACACAGTGGTCTCCAAACTGTTCTCCTCCAGTTGTTGCAAAACTACAACTCCCAGCATGTACAGTTTGTCAGTGCATGCTGGGATTTGTAGTTTTGCAACAACTGGAGGCACACTGGTTGGGAAACATTGTCTGTTTCCTAACTCAGTGTTTCCCTACCTGTGCGCCTCCAACTGTTGCAAAACTACAACTCCCAGCATGCACTGACAAACTGTACATGCTGGGAGTTGTAGTTTTGCAACAATTGGAGGCTCCCTGTTTAGGAACAGGCTGTGGGGGAGTGTTTTTTTAAATATTTTTTTTTTTCAATGTGTCCGTGTTTTTTATAATTGAATTTTCAGGGTTAGTAGTGGATGCGGTCTTATAGACAGAATCCATTACTAAGCCGGGGCCTAGCATTAGCCCAAAAACAGCTAGCGCTAACCCCCAATTATTACCCGGTATCAACCTCCACAGGGGTGCCGGGAAGAGCCGATACCAACAGGCCCGGAGCGTCAAAAATAGCGCTCCTGGGCCTAGGCGGTAACAGGCTGGCGTTATTTAGGCTGGGGAGGGCCAGTAACAATAGTCCTCGCCCACCCTGGTAACATCAGGCTGTTGCTGGTTGGTTGGTATCTGGCTGATACTGAAAATAGGGGAACCCTATGCGTTTTTTTTTTTATAAATAAATAAAAAAAAAGTGTGTGGTTCCCTCATTTTAATAGTATCCGCCAGATACCAACCAAGCAGCAACAGCCTGACGTTACCAGGGTAGGCGACCATTGTTACTGGCCCTCCCAAGCCTAAATAATTCCAGCCTGTTACCGCCTAGGCCCAGGAGCGCCATTTTTGACGCTCCAGGCCTGCTGGTACCGGCTCTTGGTGGGTACCGGGGTAATATTTGGAGGTTAGCGTTAGCTGTTTTAGGGGCTAACACTAAGCCCCGGCTTGGTAATGGATTCTGTCTACAAGACTCCTTCCACTACTAAGCCTGAAAATTCAATTATAAAAGACACAACACATTGAAAAAAAAAATGTATTTAAAAAAATCACTCCCCCCCCACAGCCCTCGTTAACCCTTTTCTTGACATTTAAAAAAAGGAACACTGTTCATCGTCGCAATCCACCAAATCTGACATAGTCCTCCGCATTCACGTATCTAAATTTCAAAGAAAACAAAAACAAAAAGTTTAATAAATTTTTTTTGTTTCCACACACTAGCAAAAACGCTAGAAAAACTGACAAAAAGCAGGAAAAAGCTGGGATAATTTTTCTGGCATTTTTGCTGATGGAAAAAACCTCAATGGAATCCGACCTCAAAGCTATAGAACTATATCCCTATGTCCACACATCCTGTGAGGTAGAGAAGAGTGTACGGTAGAGCGAGGGGGGGGGGGCATTCTATATTTGCACAAGATTTATCAAAGGACGTGCAACAGCCTTAGTAAATTCTGAGCAAGAGTGTACAATAGAGAAGCAGTGTAAAGGGGTAGAACTGTGTCTACAATAGACAAATGATGATAAATTCCCCCATTGATCCTATCCTACAATTTTACAAAGATGTTGTGCTCTGTATAAATATGGTTTCAAAAATTTAGCAACTAGTGGCTGTTATCTCCAAGACATATTTTAAATCCAGCATATAGGGGGAGATTTATCAAAACCTGGGCAGAGAAAAAGTGAACCAGTTGCCCATAGCAACCAATCAGCTTGTTTCTTAAATTTTTCAGAGGCCTTTTCAAAAGTGAAAGAAGCGATCTGATTGGTTGCTATGGGCAACTGGTCAACTTTTCCCCCATAATGTCTATTTCAGACTCCACCTTGTTATTTTATTTCCTTAATTCTACATTTCTAAGGAAGGTAGGATGGGAAAATTTACAAATATTTTAAGTAATTATAGTAGGTTTCTACGTCAAACAGTAGTATCAATCCAACACTGGCCAAACATGGTCCCAATGCAAAAAATATAAAGAGATTGCATAATGGTCGGACTTTTGCACTAATTCTGGATGTGTCAAATAACCCTGGATAGATGGATTTCCCACATATCTGCATTCTGCAAATTCTGATCCACCACCACTAAAGTGTAATCTACACGGACCCATGGGTGTCTTCTGGCAGGTGGCTCCAGAACGTGCCTACCCCTAAAAATCTCAACTTTTTGTTGTCCTTGTCTCCTGCATGCCACTGGTGCAACTTACTAATGTGCATTAAATGGGTTATCCGGCCAAAGACATCTTATCCCCTATCCAAAGGATAGGATATAAGATTTCTGATCGCAGGGCGCCCACCGCTGAGACCTCCCGTGATCTCCGTGCAGCACCCGCATTCTATGCGGGGCTGCGTCTCCAGTCTAGGAAACTTCTGTTTTTCCTAGACTGGAGACGTAACGTAACGTCACGCCCCCTCATTTCGCCATGCCTTGGCATGGCGAAATGAGGGGGCGTGACGTTACGTTACGTCTCCAGTCTAGGAAAAACAGAAGTTTCCCTTCCATTCATGTCCATGGTTGGGGGCATGTCGGTTGGAAGGTCCCTTCCATTCATGTCCATGGTTGGGGGCATGTCGGTTGTCACGCACCCTCCCATAGACAATAATGGTGGTAGTGTGGCGTGACGTTACGTCCGCAGTCCAGGAAAGAAAGAGCTTTCCAAGACTGGAGACGCAGCCCCACATAGAATGCGAGTGCTGCCCTTTGGCCGGATAACCCCTTTAAGTCCAGGAGCTTTAACATATCTCCCCCCACTTACCATGTACCAGGGGAGCACTATAGGGCAACTGCTACCTCTGCAGCTCCTTTAGAAGCAAATATATCAGTGAGTTTTCTAAACAATCCCTGCCCAAAACATAAAGGGAATTTATCAACTATATGTGCTGCTCACAGCTACAGACAAGTTCAAATAACTGTTAAGGTATAAAATCAGACTGTATCTTTCCTGGAGCTGATGGGGGTTGCCAAATGTATGAAATCAGCCCAGTGTCAAGAAAGCGGAGCAGAGCTGCTAATGTGCCACATCTTGGAACTCCTACTGGCACGACCTCACCTCTCAGACCCTTCTTGACTTGATTTCTATTAAAGGGGTACTCCACTGGAAAACATTTTCTTTTAAATGAACGGGTGTCAGAAAGTTAAACATATTTGTATATTACTTCTATAAAAAAAGAAAAAAACAATTCTTCCAGTACTTATCAACTGCCGTATAACACACAGGAAGTTCTTTTCTTTCAGAATTTCCTTTCTGTCTGACCACAGTGCTCTCTGCTGACACCTCTGTCCATGTCAGGAACTGTCCTGAGCAAGAGATGTTTGCAATGGGGATTTGCTCCTACTCTGGACAGTTTCTTAAATCGACATAGGTGTCAGCAGAGAGCACTTGTGGTCAGGCAGAAAGGAAATTCAAAAAGGAAAGAACTTCCTGTGTATTATACAGCATCTGATAAATACTGGAAGGATTTTTAATAGAAGTAATTTACAAATCTGTTTAACTTTCTGGCACCAGTTCATTTAAAAGAAAATGTTTTCCAGTGGGGTACCCCTTTAAGGAGGGGCTGGTAGGTGAGGAAAATCAAGCAGGTATGCCAGGGGTACTCCTGGGGTACTCCAGGGGTGCCAGAAAGTTAAACAGATTTGTAAATTACTTCTATTAAAAAAATCTTAATCCTTTTAGAACTTTTTAGCAGCTGTATGCTACAGAGGAAATTCTTTACTTTTTGAATTTCTTTTTTTGTGTTGTCCACAGTGCTCTCTGCTGACACCTCTGTCCGTGTCAGGAACTGTCCAAAGCAGCATAGGTTTGCTATGGAGATTTTCTTCTGCTCTGGACAGTTCCTGATACAGGCATCAGGTGTCAGCAGAGAGCACAATGGACAAGACAAAAAAGTAATTAAAAAAATAAAGATTTTCCTCTGTAGCACACAGCTGCTAAAAAGTACTGAAAGGATTAAAATTTTTAATAAAAGTAATTTACAAATCTGTTTAACTTTCTGGCACCAGTTCATTTAAAAAAAAAAAAAATTCTACCGGATTACCCCTTTATGCATCACTCCTTGTCACTGGGCTGAGAACTAAAAAGGGGATTTTATACATCAGCTTTGGGAAAGCTACAGTTTGCTTTTGCACCCTAATGACTTTCCGACCATGTTGGCTACCTACCTGAAGATGGATTGGCAGGGATCATGTATGTGTAACAGTACAAGTTTGGGCCCCTTGATTCAGGGCAACCACTTTGAACATCCCTTTAATGACATCAAAGTGACTTGTCTTTCCATGTAGAAGCAAAGTAAGTAACAAAAACTGAAATAAAAAGGGCCAATTATAACAGTTCAAATACTCAAATTTCTATACCAAATATTTTTGAAATCTTATTTCCACAAAGTTGTATTCTCAGATGACTAGTCACCAATGTTTTCTGTTCTTTCTCATAGGTAAACGTAGCTGTGCTGGGGAAACCTTGGCTAAAATGGAGCTATTCCTGTTCTTCACAACACTATTACAAAATTTCACTTTCAAGCCTGTACCCGGAGCCAAACTGGACCTTACTCCTGCACTGGGGGCTACAAACTCCCCCAAACCCTATGAAATCTGTGCCATACCTTGCAGATAGACAATGTGTTCATTGATGCTCGCAATGAGAGATGTTGGATACCATTGTAATTTGGATCCCCTCACACCTCTACAACGTTTAGTGTGTCCCCATCTAACACTTATAATGATAATAATAATTATAAGTGTTAGATAATTATAGTAAAGGTCTCCAGTAACAAGGTATCAACATAAGGGGGGGAAGGGGGGGGGGGTTCGCATGTGCTTCCTTCCACACTGACATTGAGTGACATACAAGGTTAACACAGTAGAGACCAACCTCTAGGGACTGACCTCATGACTAGTTATCCCGGAGGCTTTTAAAACTACAATTTTTCAGAAGCATTTGTGAGGTCCCAGTACAGCATCCTATACGGTACCTGTATAGAGGTCCCCATAGCCAGAGTCCCTAGGACGTCGGGGTCCTTCTTACCTAGTCCGCCCCTTGTCACCTCTCATCTAGGTATTAGTAATCTAACAGTTTATTCAGGATTTATATAAATCTAATTGTACAAATGTATATAATTGGTTAATTACCTGTACGGAGCGTAGCAGGACCTGCGGGTCACGTGATCAGGTAAACTCTATGGTTTTTGCTTGAGGACCTTTGGAGGTCCCTATGACGTATTGCACCCATCATTCCTTGTAACGGTGAGTGACAGTTATTTGGACCAATCAAAGCGGCCCCGCCCCTGTCCATATAAGGGAGCGGCGGCCATTGTTAGCTCTCTTTCCTCGTGGGTTGTTGTTAGAGAAGGATCTGCGCTGCTGTCATCCTGAGTTTCGGCCCGAGCCTTGCGGCAACGGCTGATCATTACAAAACCGTGAGTGTATCAATCCCTAAGCACTCTGCAAGATCACCGGACCTTATCTATGCCCTAAATCCGGATAGATCTTCGCAAATTACCCTGAATTCTGAGACTTATAACAAAAGTCAAGGTCCGCAACAACTGTCAGTCACTGAAGTGTATAGAGACTGTTTGAATGAGACTGTTACTGTTCATTGGATGTACCGCAAGCCTTTAAGTAAAGTTTACCCAAGTTCAAGTTCAACTATCTTGTGGACCTTCAGTCATTTTATGCATGCACCTATCGTTACTGGGAAGGGCGGCGATAGGCCGGAGAATTACCTCAGCATACTAGGCCTCAGCCTGGCATCACGAACAATAGGGTTAACCTTAACCCCTAATATACTGAAGCAAAACCCTGATTACACTACCACTACCCCAGAGGCCTACCGCACATTCAACCATTTTCGGTGCTATCACATTATTTCTGTTTCAAGCTTCCCATAATTCAGACAGCTTGAAACAATCAATTCTGGTGTCCAAAAGAGGGAACATTAATTGTAAACTTTCCCCATTGACTTCATTGGGGATGTCAGAATCAGCAGTTAATCCAATTTCGTGATTTTTGCTGCAGAAACATTGTGGATCCACAGCAAAATAAGAGTGCAGAATTTGAAACACTTTTCTTTTTATCTTTTACAATCTGACTTTTTTTGGCGCAAAAAATCTACGCTGAAATCATCACTGCTCAATGCAGATTTCCCACTATGGATTTTGTTAGTGAAACTCTGCATATTTTTTTCACTACATGTAGCTGTATTCTGAGGCTATGTTCACACAGCACGTTGTGATTGCCGGAATGTTCCGCTCAATTTCAAAAAGATTCTGCTGCGCTGGGCACATGGCGGAGTTTCCGCAGCAAATGTTTCTGCTTCGGATCCCACTTCCTACGTCTATTCTTTTTGCAGATTCCACTGGGAAATACATTGCTGTCTATTAGACGACACATTTCTGTGCGGTCCTAGGGCCCACCGGTGTGAGGTGGAAATTTGCGCCCCCGTAGATCCATGCGTCCGCTCCTCCCTCAGCTCTCCAAACATTTCCGAAGCTAGAGCTGGGGGAGGGCAGAGCAAGGGGAAGGAGAAGGTTCACGCCCCCTCCCTCATCTCCCTGAGCTCGGCTGGACGCAGATCTCTACGGCCCGCCCCCTCTCTGAGGACGTAAATCTCCACGGCAGGTCCCCTCCCTCATCTCCCCGAGCTGAGGATGTAAATCTCCACGGCAGGTCCCCTCCCTCATCTCCCCGAGCTGAGGAAGTAAGTCTCCATGGCAGGTCCCCTCCCTCATCTCCCCAAGCTGAGGACGTAAATCTCCACGGCAGGTCCCCTCCCTCATCTCTCCTCCCTGAGGACATAGAGCAGTGCCCCCAATGAGCTCTATGTGTAAAGGTGGACATACTGTACGGGCTAAATGTCCCCCTTTAGCCCATACAGTATGTCCCCCTTTAGCCTGTACAGTAGGTCCCCCTTTACACATAGAGCTCAGTATGTCCCCCTTTAGCTTGTGCAGTCTTTAGCCCGTACAGTATGTCCTCCTTTGTCCCCCTTTAGCCTGTAGCCCGTGCAGTATGTCCCCCTTTGAGGGGACCTGCCGTGGAGATCTGCTGGGGAAGATGAGGGAGGGGACCTGCCGTGGAGATTTACGTCCTCAGCTCGGGGAGATGAGGGAGGGGACCTGCCGTGGAGATCTATGTCCTCAGGGAGGGGGCGTGCCGTAGAGATCTGCGTCCAGCCGAGCTCAGGGAGATGAGGGAGGGGGCGTGCCGTAGAGATCTGCGTCCAGCAGCCGAGCTCAGGGAGATGAGGGAGGGGACCTGCCGTGGCGATCTATGTCCTCAGGGAGGGGGCGTGCCGTAGAGATCTGAGTCCAGCCGAGCAGCCGAGCTCAGGGAGGGGAGATGAGGGAGGGGGCGTGAACCTCCTCCTTCCCCTTGCTCTGCCCTCCCCCAGCTCTAGCTTCGGAAATGTTCGGAGAGCTGGGGGAGGAGCGGACGCATGGATCTACGGGGGCGCAAAAAAACACCTCACACCGGAACATTCAAATGTGTGGAATGTCCACACGTGTATTTAAGGCTGACATTTTGCATATTTTTCCAGTCCTTGCAACCTGTCTCAAGCTACTGTGAGCTAGCTCTGAGCCGCTGGTGGAGATCGAGCAAGAAGCCGCTGATAACAATTCTTCTCAATCGATAAATAAATTTTCTGTGTTTTGTCTCTCAATAAAGTTTCAGGCCTGTGACTTCTCCTCCCTTCCCCCATCATTCCAAACCCTCATCCACTATTACTGTCTGTAATGCTGTATTGTTTAACTTTTTTTTATAATGTGTGCAGGAATGTTAGTGTAGCATGTTGTACGATGCATAGCCGTATAGCTATGTTGTACTATGCACATTAATTGTATTAATTTATTGTGTGCTGCTGCCAAGCATGCAGTGCGTCAGTCACAGTGCATTGTATGTATGTTTACGACGATTGATTGATGATAAAGTTATAGTCAATAAATCAAGTGGAAAATCTCACACAATGCAAAACCCTACAAATTATATAAAATAATTGTATATTTTGTTTATATTTTTAATACTAAAAGTTTACCTAAACTACCTAATGAAATCTCAAGGATGTTATTGGCCCATTGTCTTTTATTGTTCGTGTTGCTTTATCTTCTAAGAGTTTAAAGGAAACCTGTCATCAGATTTTACCATATATAATATGTGGAAATTCCTTATTTATGGTAAAGTCTTCTTTCTCACTATCCCCAGGGGGGGGGCATTCCTGCCTGCAGGGATGATGAGAAGAAGAAGCATCTCCTGTCGGCCCCGTAAGGAGTCCCCTGGGAGGGGAGCTATACTCACTTTGTCCGGCTGCTCCGGCTGTAATCACGCCCCCTCAGCATGATTGACAGCCCTTGTCACCACTCTGCTCCCTAAGCAGACAGAGTAGACTGATGACACGGGCCATGCCTGGGATGTAAATCACACTGCAACTTTTCTCTGCAACTGCAACTTCCTCTGGACAGGTTTTGATACCCCCCCTCCCCCCATATCCTCACCATCTCTGCGGACAGGAATGTCTCCTGGGATGGTGAAGACGATTTTATTATATACCATTGCCTAGTGTTATGTGGGGTAAACTCTGATGACAGTTTCCCTTTAAAAGCATACTCCATTGTATAATGTTTTTTTTTTTTATACTATCCCCAGGCTGCCTACATATAAAAATAAAACTAAGATCTACATTCTGCCGCTCTCTTGGTGCCCTGGTATCCTTTCTCCTTTCCTCTGTTGGGGTCTTCTTCCTGCTGCTGATGCTTAATATGTCACACTGCAACTCAGCCTATCCGAGACAGGACATTGTTGCCACTGGCGATTAGTTGAGCCACAGTGTGATGAGTCGACCACCAGGAAGAAGACCGCACTGTAGGACAGCAGCAGCGGTATAGGGACAATGAGGGAGTGATGCCGGGTAAGTCTAAGTTTTTGTTTTGTATGCCTGCAGCCTGGGGATAATGTGTAATGTTTTTAAAAAGTTATAAAGTGGAATACCCCTTTAATTTTTTTATGGAGGTAAAAACTATGGCCATAAAATTTATGAATGAAGGAACAAACAATGAACAAGCCTTTTTATTATTTAGTTCAACAGAGGTCAATAGTTAAAAATTAACTTTTTTTTTTATTTTATTTTTTGGGGCCATAAAAACCTTTTTAATGGCCACAAATGGGTAAAAAACTAATTTTTGAACTTTTCCTCAAGTATAGAAAAGACATGGAGGCTCCAGCGAGGTTTCAGATCCACATGACCAGCTTTATTCACAAGCTTCTAGAAGCTTGTGAATAAAGCTGATCATGTGGATCTGAAACCTCGCTGGAGCCTCCGTTTCTTTTCCATATGGCTCTTGGGTGCAATCCACACCTTCTCCGTGCTTGGTGTCTGAGCAATTGGGTGAGCTGATTCTACACTCTCCCTATTTCCTCAAGTAAGAATAAAATAATTATAAAATACATAAATGCTATATGTATGTATATGCAACAGGATGACTGGCCACAATCTTCTACTATCAATACGACATGTGATCAAAAACTCTGTCCTAATGTTCTTTGATCCTTGGATATGGATTACATGGTGCACAACAGAGAGGCTAGCCAAGTTTTTACTATGGGAAAGTCGATAAGAGATATGTGTAAGGTAATACACTGCTCAAAAAAATAAAAATAAAAATAAGATAACACATCCTAGATCTGAATGAATGAACTAATCATATGAAATACTTTCGTCATTACATACTGTAGTTGAATGTGCTGACAACAATATCACACAAAAATGATGAATGGAAATCAAATTTATCAAACCATGGAGGTCTGGATATGGAGTCACACTCAAAATCAAAGTGGAAAAACAGGCCGATCCAACTTTGATGTAATGTCCTAAAAACAAGTGAAAATGAGGCTCAGTAGTGTGTGTGGCCTCCACGTGCCCGTATGACCTCACTACAACGCCTGGGCATGCTCCTGATGAGGTGGCGGATGGTCTCCTGAGGGATGTCCTCCCAGACCTGGACTAAAGCATCCGCCAACTCCTGGACAGTCTGTGGTGCAACGTGGCATTGGTGGATGGAGCGAGACATGATGTCCCAGATGTGCTCAATCGGATTCAGGTCTGGGGAATGGGCGGGCCAGTCCATAGCATCAATGCCTTCCTCTTGCAGGAACTGCTGACACACTCCAGCTACATGAGGTCTAGCATTGTCTTGCATTAGGAGGAACCCAGGGCCAACCGCACATGGTCTCACAAGGGGTCTGAGGATCTCATCTCGGTTCCTAATGGCAGTCAGGCTACCTCTGGCAAGCACATGGAGGGCTATGCGGCCCCCCCCCCAAAGAAATGCCACCCCACACCATTACTGACCCATCGCCAAACTGGTCATGCTGGAGGATGTTGCAGGCAGCAGAACATTCTCCACAGCGTCTCCAAACTCTGTCACGTCTGTCACATGTGCTCAGTGTGAACCTGCTTTCATGTGTGAAGAGCACAGGGCGCCAGTGGCAAATTTGCCAATCTTGGTGTTCTCTGGCAAATGCCAAACATCCTGCACGGTGTTGGGCTGTAAGCACAACCCTCATCTGTGGATGTCAGGCCCTAATTCCACCCTCATGGAGTCTGTTTCTGACCGTTTGAGTGGACACATGCACATTTGTGGCCTGCTGGAGGTCATTTTGCCGGGCTCTGGCAGTGCTCCTCCTGCTCCTCCTTGCACAAAGGCGGAGGTAGCGGTCCTGCTGCTGGGTTGTTGCCCTCCTTCGGCCTCCTCCACGTCTCCTGATTGCTGGCCTGTCTCCTGGTAGCATCTCCATGCTCTGGCCATTATGCTGACAGACACAGCAAACCTTCTTGCTACAGCTCGCATTGATGTGCCATCCTGGATGGGCTGCACTACCTGAGCCACTTGTGTGGGTTGTAGACTCCGTCTCATGCTACCACTAGAGTGAAAGCACCGCCAGCATTCAAAAGTGACCAAAACATCAGCCAGGAAGCATAGAAACTGAAAAGTGGTTTGTGGTCACCACCTGCCGAACTACTCCTTCATTGGGGGTGTCTTGGTAATTGCCTATAATTTCCACCTGTTGTCTGTTCCATTTGCACAACAGCATGTGAAATTGATTGTCAATCAGTGTTGCTTCCTGAGTGGACAGTGTGATTGTTTAAGTGTTCACTTTATTTTTTTAAGCAGTGTATAATAATACTTGTTCTATTGGTAAAGCTAGAAAGCTTCGATGGAATCCAGAAGGTCAGCAACATCGGTATAAAATATATAAAAACAACTACTACAGCCAGACAACAAAACCTAGGGCAGTGATTCACAATCAGGGTGGCTCCAGCTGTTGAAAAACTACAACTCCCAACATGTTCAGATAGGATGTTCAGTATATATATATATATATATATATATATATACATATGTGTGTGTGCATGATGTCATCATGTCCATATGGAGGAGCTGTGTGATGACATCATGTCCATATGGAGGAGCTGTGCGATGACATCATGTCCATATGGAGGAACTGTGTGATGTCATAATGTCTATATGGAGGAACTGTGTGATGTCATCATGTCCATATGGAGGAACTGTGTGATGTCATCATGTCTATATGGAGGAACTGTGTGATATCATCATGTCCATATGGAGGAACTGTGTGATGTCATCATGTCTATATGGAGGAACTGTGTGATGTCATCATGTCTACATGGAGGAACTGTGTGATGTCATCGTGTTCATATGGAGGAACTGTGTGATGTCATCATGTCCATATGGAGGAACTGTGTGATGTCATTATGTCTGTATGGAGGAACTGTGTGATGTCATCATGTCCATATGGAGGAACTGTGTGATGTCATCATGTCCATATGGAGGAACTGTGTGATGTCATCATGTCCATATGGAGGAACTGTGTGATGTCATCATGTCCATATGGAGGAACTGTGTGATGTCATCATGTCCATATAGAGGAACTGTGTGATGTCATCATGTCCATATGGGGGAACTGTGTGATGTCATCATGTCCATATGGAGGAACTGTGTGATGTCATCATGTCTATATGGAGGAACTGTGTAATGTCATCATGTCTATATGGAGGAACTGTGTGATGTCATCATGTCCATATGGGGTGAGATCTCAGAGGAATGTTCCCAGCACTTTGTATAAAGTATGTCATGAAGAATGAAGGCAAAAGGGGGTCCGACCAGAACTAGCAAGGTGTACCTAATAAAGTAGCCAGTGAGAGTAAAAAACGGTGGGTTAAAGCATTACTGTCTTTAAAATAAACTTTTGACATATTGTCCAGATTAGTTATGACCCGTTAAAGAGCACAGCTTCATGCTTTACTCCCCGCCTTCCAGTCATGTCAGACTATAATAGAGGGAATTAGCTGTATTGGGTGACCTGGGGGGAAGGGGGGCGCACTAGAGCAGGTTATAGCTCACAATCATAGCAGGTCTGAGCACTGACATTGCTGCAAGCCAGAGATTGAAGCTCTTAAAGGGGTACTGCCCAGCGTTTGGAACAAACTGTTCCGAATGCTGGAGCCAACGCCGGGAGCTCATGATGTCATAGTCCCACCCCCTCAGGACGTCACACCCTGCCCCCTCAATGCAAGTCTATGGGAGGGGGCGTGACAGCCATCACACCCCCTTCCATAGACTTGCGTTGAGGGGGCAGGGCGTGATGTCATGAGGGGGCGGGGCTCTGAAGTCACAACCTCCCGGTGCCGGCTCCAGCGTTCGGAACAGTTTGTTCCAAATACTGAGCAGCGGAGTACCCCTTTAAGCACACACTTATCCTGGCTTGTTCTGCACTGAGACCCTGACCCCGTTACACGTCAAAAGTTGTTTTTCTTTAATGACAGGTACACTTTAAGAAAGGTCACATGTGTTCATTCAGTGTTAGTAGGATAAAGCTACGCACATGGGCAGGGCTACACCAGTTTTACGGGCGAGACACATCAGCTGCTCTTGTGTTTACAAGGGTTAAATATTCTCCAAGAGTTGAAAGCTCACGGTTACTGGCGGAGTCGGAGGAGACAAGTCCAACAAGATCACTGGAATCCAATCTGCAGGTGCCATAGGAAGAAGGTATATTCCTTATCATTTCATAGAAACTCTACAGATTCAGTCGTGGACATGTCGGGATGAGGTTTATTTCATTGGAATGTAGATTTGCAGACGTTGCGGGGCTGAGTTTGTCATTTAACATAATTCATTGTGACCATTGTGTGTATGAATATGTCACAGAATATTTAGGAGTAGTCGGATTTTAGCTAAAGCCAAAAAGGGGGCATCCCCTACCTCTAGAGGATAGAAGGTTTCCACACCAGCACAGATGGGGGTTCTTTACTGTAAAAGCAGTGAGACTTTGGAACTCTGCCAGAGCAGGGGTCATTGGGAACATTGGGAACACCATAAAAAAGATCATGAGGGCTCTGGATGTGATTATAGAGCAGTGGTCTTCAACCTGCGGACCTCCAGATGTTGCAAAACTACAACTCCCAGCATGCCCGGACAGCCAACGGCTGTCCGGGCATGCTGGGAGTTGTAGTTTTGCAACATCTGGAGGTCCGCAGGTTGAAGACCACTGTTCTAGAGAGTAATAAAAGTTACTCCATTGAAATAAAACAGGAAAAAAATTCTAATCCTTGACTGTTGCTGGTGGCCATAAAGGGGTACTCTGCCCCTAGACATCTTATCCCCTATCCAAAGCATAGGGTATAAGATGTTTGATTGTGTGCGTCCCATCACTGGGGACCCCCTTTGGATAGGGGATAAGATATCTAGGGGCTGAGTACCCCTTTAAAGAGTACCTATCACCATCTAAACCTTCCCTAATCCCCCTCCCCATCTGTCCCTGACTTTTACAAAGTCTATCCCTGAATTTATTTTGCTTTAAAACCCCCTAAAAATACCTTTTTTTCTATGCTCTTCCGTAGTGCAGTTGTAAGCAGAGAGCCAGGGAGGTTGTCATAACAACTGCAAGTCCAGAGAGGAAGAGCAGTGCATATATAATTAGCCATGTGGAAAGTGGACAGAGGGGAGAGGAACTGAGAAAAAGAGAAGAGGGAATGTATCCTCTCTGTTTGATCCCTGCTTGTGTATGAGCTGAGTGCTCTCCCTCCTGCCTGTCTGACAAGCCGGGAGCTGCACTGAGCTGATTTCAGATGCACTCACTGAGTCCGAAATGCTTGCTGACAGGATTGCTAGGGAGACCCCTAGTGGAGAAGTTTTTAAAGTAAAAAAAAAACAAGGAGGAAACAAATTTAAATAAAAGCAATTAAAAAGTTATTTAGTAGGGCTTTATCTTTAATATATAAAAAGTTTGTTTCATGAGAGGTACACTTTAAGGACTGGGTTGGGGACCTCTGTTCTAAGTGACACAGGAAGTAGTTACATGAGAGCTCATATTGCTGACAATGGTAACAAAATTGAAATGAAGAAGTCTGGAGAAAAAAAGTGGTAAGCATATAATAAAAGCCTTATCACAGTTAGACTTACAGTATATCAGGTAGCAGAGTCTTATTGGCCCAGGAAGACGTGGATTAATGCCAGTGACCCACCACTTCCCAAGTCCAAGGAACCTTATGAAACGTGTTATTTTTTCTTATAGAAGTGCGCCATGGACCTTGTCACTTTTCTCCTGGCTGTTGCGGTTATCCTCTTCTTGGCCACAGTGTTTAACAAAAATCACAAACAAGCCCGTTACAGTAATTTCCCTCCAGGACCGAGACCTCTACCGATCATTGGAAATGCGCTGACCATGGACCTGGCAACGCCTCATAAAACATTTTTGGAGGTAATATAGAACCTATTCTACTGTAGAAATATTCATGTTGGAATAACAACAGCTGTTAAGTGGTGAGCTGCCTATAAATGCAGGGCCGTCTGTTGTGTCTTATTAAAAATCACCATACGAAGTTACGAACCTTTATTGTTTCCTTCCTAAAAAGCTTTCCGGGTCATGTGATGGACACACTGGGGATCATTTCACTCTTGGACCCAGGCAGCACAATAGGGAAGATTTATCAAAATCTGTGCAGAGGAAAAGTGGAACAGTTGCCCATAGCAACCAATCAGATTTTTTCATTCATTTTCCCCAATCCCTTTTAAAAATGAAAGAAGCGGTCTGATTGGTTGCTATGGGCAACTGCTCCACTTTACCTCTGCACAGGTTTTGATAAATCTTCCCCAATGTGTTGGGCCGGCCCTGTTTGTAGGTAACCACCTAGGAATCATGTGTGATCGCTGTTATTTTGGAATCAGCCTTATTACTCTTAAAGGGGTACTCCGCCCCTAGACATCTTATCCACCATCAAAAGGATAGGGGATAAGATGTCTGATCGTGGGGGTCCCGCCACTGTGGACCCCCGCGATCTTGGCTGCGGCACCCCAGACATCCGTGCCAGATGACTGGTGATGCAGAGAGGAAGCTCATGACATCCCGGTCACGCCCCACTCGTGAAGTCAGAGCTACGCCCCCTCAATGCAAGTCTATGGGAGGGGTCGCACTCTTTCCCATAGACTTGCATTGAGGGGGCATGGCCGTGACCTTACGAGCCTCCGCCGCTGCACCCGACGCTCTAAACGAACGTCAGGTGCAGCAGGGAGATTGCGAGGGACCACCGCGATCAGACATCTTATCCCCTATCCTTTGGATAGGGGATAAGATGTCTAGGGACGGAGTACCCCTTTAAAGGGGTATTCCAGGAAAAAACTGTTTTCTTTATATCAATTGGCTCCAGAAAGTTAAACAGATTTGTAAATTACTTCTATTAAAAAATCTTAATCCTTTCAATTATTATCAGCTGCTGAAGTTGAGTTGTTGTTTTCTGTCTGGCAATAGTGCTCTCTGCTGACATCTCTGCTTGTCTTGGGAACTGCACAGAGTAGAAGAGGTTTGCTATGGGGATTTGCTTCTAAAGTGGGTGGTTCCCGAGACAGGTGTCATCAGAGAGCACTTAGACAGAAAAGAACAACTCAACTTCAGAAGCTCATGAGTACTGAAAGAATGAATATTTTTTTAATAGAAGTAATTTCAAATCTGTTTAACTTTCTGGAGCCAATTGATATATAAAAAAAAGTTTTTTTCCTGCTTAAGCCCTTTAATTCTTGGATTGCGGGGTATAATCCGATTGCTTTCCTGGTATTCTTACATCTGATAGATAATACTGTTCTTATTCTTTTTCCAGTTGTCTAAGAAGTATGGCACAGTCTTCAGTATACAGATGGGATTTGATAAAATAGTCATCCTGTGTGGTTATGAAACTATTAAAGACGCTCTAGTCAATCATGCGGAGGAATTCTCTGACCGGCCGCACATAGAACTGTTTTCCAAAACTACGAAGGATCATGGTAACTGATTATATATATAAATATATATAGTATACCAAAAAAGAAGATTGCAGCAGCACACATTGGTCATTGGATGTCGCCGTCCATCGATGTTGCCTCGTCCCCGAGGTGTCCCTGATGCTCCGACAAAGCCTCTGCTTCCCCGGCAACCGCGCTCTCCGTCGCCGCCATCACGTCGCTACGCACGCCGATCCTATTGGATGACGGGACGGCGTGCACAGCGACGTGATGACGATGATGGAGAGCGCCGACAATGCAGGGGATCCCGAAGAGGACGCGCCGGAGCCCAGAGGACAGGTAAGTGACCATCACCGGAGCTCACGGGGCACCGTAAACGGCTATCCGGTGGCAGCTGAAGCAGTCTGCGACGCCGGATAGCCGTTTATGCGATGGCCCCCGACATGTTAAAATTATCGTATGTCGGGGGCCATCGTAGGTCGAGGGGTCACTGTATATATATATATATATATATATATATATATATATAAATATATATATATATATATTTATATTTTTATCTATTTTTTCTTAATTTAAAACATTTCTGAGCGGCCAATTCCCCTGGTCCCAGCAACATGATATGAGCCGGGGCCTAGGTAACCGTAACAGCGGGAGACCCATCGCCATTACATTTCCGGTTAAAAAAAATAAATAAAACAACATGACCTGATTCTCTTAAACAAGCCTCCCAGTAGACGGAATCAAGGTGTCCAACAACCCATGACTTTTGTTACACAGTATAGTGCTAATTATAAAGATTATAAAGCGGTTAGTAACTTCATTGACAAGTTTATGCCTCTTATTACCAGTGATTCCAACTAGAGATGAGCACATTTTTGAAAAATTTGATTCGGACGATTTGGACGATTTTCCGAAAGAATTTGTTTCGGTCCGAATTTATTTGCAGCAAATCTCTACTAAAAACAGCTATTTCTAGCCTACAGAGAGCCTCAATAGGGGTGTAGAAAACTTTGCCTTGTCGTAATACGCATATGGAGTGTGCTGTGCTAGTCAGTATGATATGCAGATTACAGGCATCGCTATTAGAATCACTGCCGCAGAGCGTCTGGATGTGGCAGCAGGGTCGGGAGACCATATGATGTCACAATCGAAGAGATTAAAGAGATATTTTGATGTCATTTTTATTTAATTTAACCCCTTTAGGACCAAGCCCATTTTGACCTTAAAGGGGTACTCCGCCCCTAGACATCTTATCCCCTATCCAAAGGATAGAGGATAAGATGTCAGATTGCCGCGGTCCCGCTGCTGGGGAGCCCCAGGATCCCCGCTGCGGCACCGCGCTATCATTACAGCACAGAGCGAGTTCGCTCTGTGCGTAATGATGGGCGATACAGGGGACGGAGCCGCATTATGTCATGGCTTTGCCCCTCATGACATCACGGCCCGTCCCCTTAATGCAAGTCTATGGCAGGGGGCGTGACGACTGCCGCGCCCCCTCCCATGGACTTGTATTGAAAGGGGCCGGCCGTGACGTCACGAGGGGCGGAGCCGTGACATAACGATGCTCCGGCCCCTGTATTGTGTGTCATTACGTGCAGAGCGAACTCGCTCTGTGCTCTAATGATAGTGCAGTGCCGCAGCGGGGATCCCGGGGCTCCCCAGCAGCGGCACCGCGGCAATCTGACATCTTATCCCCTATCCTTTGGATAGGGGATAAGATGTCTAGGGGCGGAGTACCCCTTTAAGGACCAGAGCATTTTTGGCACATCTGACCACTGTTACTTTAAGCATTAATAATTCTGGGATGCTTTTACTTATGAATGTGATTCTGATATTGTTTTTTTTTTGTGACATATTCTATTTTATCATAGTGGTAAATATTCGTCGATACTTGCATCATTTCTTGGTAAAAAATTTAAAAATTTCATGAAAATTTTGAAAATGTAGCATTTTTCTAACTTTGAAGCTCTCGGCTTGTGAGGAAAATAGACATACCAAATCGCATCATAAAGTTGACAAGCTTTAACTTTTGGAAGACATCTGAGGGCTTCAAAGTTCAGCATCAATTTTCCACATAATTTTCAAAATCTGAATTTTTCAGGGACCAGTTCAGTTTTAAAGTGGATTTGAGGGCCTTCATATTAGAAATACCCCATAAATGACCCCATTATACAACTGCACAATTAGAGGGGTACTCCGGTGAAAACCTTTTTTTCTTTTAAATCAACTGGTGCCAGAAAGTTAAACATATTTGTAAATTACTTCTATTAAAAAATCTTAATCCTTCCTGTACTTATTAGCTGGTGAATACTACAGAGGAAATTCTTTTCTTTTTGGAATGCTCTCTGATGACATCACGAGCACAGTTCTCTCTGCTGACGTTATTATAATAATAATAATAACGCTTTATTTATTGTTGTCCTTAGTGGGACAGCTAACCACTGAGCCACCATGCTGCCCTTAGCATACATCTGCTATGCATGGTTGTTAAAATGGACAGAGATGTTTGCAGAGAGCACTGTGCTCGTGATGTCATCAGTGTTCCAAAAAGAAAGGAATTTCCTCTGTAGCATTAAGCATCTAATAAGTACTGGAAGGATTAAGATTTTTTAATAGAAGCAATTTACAAATATAAATAAAAAGGGTTGTGCAGCTCACAATTAACTAGCCGAGGTAAGGAGGTTGTACACCTACACCAGGTGATGGAAATTTAAAACAATATTTTCAAACAGTAACCAACCCCTCAAGACTAGTACCAGTTGCCTGATACATGGATGGATGATATTATAAATAAATAGCTGGATCGTGCTTCAAATATAGGATACAATATTATCTCAGGCGCTTGGCAACGCCGCCTGGATGTGTAGACTTGGATGGTATTGCTGGTTTAACCCACAATCGATCTTTCAGAAATAAGTGAGATATTGGTGCTAAAATCATACACCGAGACGCGTTTCAGGGCTCTTACAAGCAGAACACGGCCCTTTCCTCAGTAGCCGTAGTATACATATACAGAACACGGCCCTTTCCTCAGTAGCCGTAGTATACATATACAGAACACGGCCCTTTCCTCAGTAGCCGTAGTATACATATACAGAACACGGCCCTTTCCTCAGTAGCCGTAGTATACATACCTACTGAGGAAAGGGCTGTGTTCTGCTTGTAAGAGCCCTGAAACACGTCTAGATGTATGATTTTAGCACCAATATCTCACTTTTTTCTGAAAGATCGATTGTGGGTTAAACCAGCAATACCATCCAAGTCTACACATCCAGGCGGCGTTGCCAAGCGCCTGAGACGTCTCAGGACACCACGAGGTCTGCACCGCTAAGATCCAACTGCAGCGAAAGATCCCGGGAGCGGCTATCATTCACACTGGTCTGTGGCAGGCAGGCCGCCGCGGTGACGCATGCCAGCGTCTTTCTACCACCCGAGATTTGCGGACCTCATCAGTTGTTCTTAGGTGACGTTACAGTGGGACTTTATTCAAGCTGGTAAATAATAACCCACCCATCCCTTTCAGTTTATCAGAATCCTATATCAGTTACGGGACTTTTATACATTTCTGGATTTTCAGTTACTGGACTATCGATAGTGATTTATTTCAATATTTTTGTATTTCATATTAATTTTACTATATTTTGTAAAATATCGGTGTTTATATATTATAATTATAAGTCTAAGTAAATCTATTTCTTTTCCTCGGCACAAGGGCCCTGTGCAACAAGGCTAAGTCATTGACATTTTATATATATTTAATAAAATTGTATCCTATATTTGAAGCACTATCCAGCTATTTATTTATATTATCATCCATCCATGTATCAGGCAACTGGTACTAGTCTTGAGGGGTTGGTTACTGTTTGAAAATTTACAAATATGTTTAACTTTCTGCCACCAGTTGATTTAAAAGAAAAAAGGTTTTCACCGGAGTACCCCTTTAACCCTTCAGGTGTTTTACAAGAATAGCAGCAAAGTGAAGGAGAAAATTCAAAATCTCCCTTTTTTTCTTGTAGAACCAGTTTTTGAATTTTTACAAGGAGTAAAAGGAGAAAATGCCCCCCAAAATGTGTAACCCAATTTCTTTCGAGTAAGGAAATACCTAATATGTGAATATAAAGTGCTCTGTGGGTGCACTAGAGGGCTCAGAAGGGAAGGAGCGACAATGGGATTTTTGCGAGTGAATTTTGCTGAAATGGATTTTAGGGGCCATGTCGCATTTAGGAAGTGCCTATGGTTCCATAACAGCGAAACTACACCCCCAAAAGGCACATAGCAAAGGGTACAGTGAGCCTCAGCACCCCACAGGTGTTTGACGACTTTTTGGTTAAAGTCAGATGTGTAAATGAAATTACACATAAAAAAGAGGTAATAGGGGAAAAGGCCCCATAAAATTTGTAACCCCATTTCTTCTGAGTATGGAAATACCCCATATGTGGATGTCAAGTGTTCTGCAGGCGCACTACAATACTCAGAAGAGAAGGAGCCACGTTTGGCTTTTTGAAAGCAGATTTTGCAGAAATTGTTTTTGGGGGGCATGTCACATTTAGGAAGCCCCTGTGGTGCCATAACAGCAAAAATAAAAAGCCCACATGGCATACTATTTTGGAAACTACACCCCTCAAGAAATGTAACAAGAGGTACAGTGAGCCTTAACACCCCACAGGTATTTGATGACTTTTCGATGTGTAAATAAAAATTAAATAAATTCCCCCCAAAATTTGTGACCCCATTTCCTCTGAGTATGGAAATATCCCATGTGTGGATGTGAAGTGCTCTGCAGGCAAACTACAATGCTCAGAAGAGAAGGAGCGACTTTGGGCTTTTGGAGAGGGAATTTGTTTGGAATAGAAGTCGGGGGCCATGTGTGTTTACAAAGCCCCCGTGCTACCAGAACAGTGGACCCCCCCCATATGTGACCCCATTTTGGAAAATACACCTCTCAGGAAATGTAATAAGGGGTACAGTGAGTATTTACACCCCACTGGCGTTTGATAGACTTTTGGAACAGTGGGCTGTGCAAATGAAAAATGTATCTTTTCATTTTCACGGACCACTGTTCAAAAAATCTGTCAGACACCTGTGGGGTGTAAATATTTACTGCACCCCTTATTACATTCTGTGAGGGGTGTAGTTTCCAAAATGAGGTCACATGTGTGGGAGGGGTCCACTGTTCTGACAACATGGGGGCTTTGTAAAGGCACATGACCTTCAATTCTATCCAAATTCTCTCTCCAAAAGCCCAATGGCACTCCTTCTCTTCTGAGTTCTGTAGTGCACCAGCAGAGCACTTTACGTCCACATATGGGTTATATCCTTACTCAGAAGAAATGGTGTTGCACATTATTTTATTTATTTGTTTATTTATTATTTTTTTTTTTTTTTGGGGGGGGGGGGCTTTTTTCTTATTACCCCTTGTGAAAATGAAAAATTTGGGATAACACCAGCATTTTAGTGAAAAAATAAAAGATTTTAATTTTAACATCCAACCTTAACGAAAATTCTTCAAACATCTGTGGGTAGTTAAGGCACTATACCCCTTGTAATGTTCTTTAAGGGGTGTAGTTTCCAAAATGGGGTCACATGTTTTTTTTGTGTTTATGTCAGAACCGCTGTAACGCTCAGCCACCCCTGTGCAAATCACCTCAAATATGCATAGTGCGCTCTCACTCCTGAGTCTTGTGCGCCCGCAGAGAATTTTACGCCCACATATGGGGTATTTCCGTACTCAGGAGAAATTGCATTACAAATTTTGGTGGTCTTTTTTTCCTTTTACCTCTTGTGAAAATGAAAAGTATGGGGCAACCCCAGCAAGTTAGTGTAAAAAATTACAATTTTTTACAATAACATGCTGGAGTAGACCCCAGCTTTAACTTTTCATCAGGGGTAAAAGGACAAAAAGCCTCCAAAAATGTGTAGTGCAATTTCTGCCGAGTATGGAAATGCCCCATATGTGACTCTAAACTGTTGCCTTGAAATATGACAGGGCTCCGAAGGGAGAGAGTGCCATGCGTATTTGAGGCCTAAATTAGGGATTTGCATAGAAGTGGGGTATTCTACGCCAGTAATTCCCAAACAGGGTGCCTCCAGCTGTTGCAAAACTCCCTGCATGCCTAGACAGTCAATGGCTGTCCTGCAATACTGGGAGTTGTTGTCTTGCAACAGCTGGAGGCTCCATTTTGGAAACACTGCTGTACCAGATGTTTTTATTGGCAGGGGAGGGGACTGGGGGGAGGGGACTGTGTATATGCAGTTTTTTTTTACTTTTTATTTTGTGTTATTGTAGTATAGTGTAGTGTTTTCAGGATACATTTACACGGGCGGGGGTTTACAGCGAGTTTCCCGCTGGGAGTTTGAGCTGCAGCAGAAAATGTGCTGCATCTCAAACTTGCAGCGAGAAACTCACTGTAAGCCCCCGCCTGTGTGACTGCACCCTGTACATTCACATGGGGGTGGGGGGGGGGGGGGTTGGGCAAACCTCCAGCTGTTGCAAAACTGCAACTCTTAGTATGCAGTGACAGCAGAGGGGCCTGCTGGGACTTTTAGTTATGCAACAGCTGGAGGTACACTGGTTGCAAAACACTGAGAATTTGTTGCTTTACTTATTGTTTCCCAACCTGTGTGCCCCCAGCTGTTGCAAAACTACAACTTACAGCATGCATGGTCTGACAGTGCATGCTGGGAGTTATAGTTTTGCAACAGCTAGAGGCACACAGGCTGGAAAACACTGAGTTAGGAAACAGACAATGTTTCCCAACCAGTGTGCCTCCTGTTATTGCAAAACCACAACTCTCAGCATGCCCAGACAGCCGAAGGGCATGCTGGGAGTTGTAGTTTTGTAACAACTGGAGGACAACAGTTTGGAGACCACTTGGTAGTGGTGTCCAAACTGTAGCCCTCCAGATGTTGCAAAACTTCAACTCCCAGCATGCCCGGACAGCCAAAGGCTGTCTGGGCATGCTGGGAGTTGTAGTTTTGAAACTCCTAGAAGCAGCAGTGAAGATCACTTTACAGCGATGTTCACTGCTGCCTCTGATGCTGCCTCCACTAGCCTGCCGCCGGTTCCCGGTTCCAGCTGCCTGCGCCGATTCCCAGGTATGTGCCGCCGTTCCCCCCCCCCACCACATTGGCCCCCGCAGCTCTAATGGTAATCTTCCCCCTCTCTGCCAGGACTTCTAGGGACGGGCAGAGCGGGAGATCTGTACTTTCACCCCCCCCAGTCAGCTGAGACACTATGATTGGTCCACAGAGACAAATCACAGTGATTGCTGAAAAGGACCATTCACAGATGGTCCTGGGGGGGGGCTTGCAAAAGTTGGCTCCCGTAGGTAACAGCGGGACTTCTGCCTGTTATCCCGTGTGATGCCACACATCCTGGGTTTACTGAATTACTGATAAAAAAGGCGGTATGCGCAAACTAGCAGCATAACCGGACGTTTATATAAGTCAGTCTGCTGGAAGGTGTTAATTTGAATTTATTTAAATTTTTTTAAATCCTTTTCTGAGGACCCTTTCTGGTGAGCATCGAGCTGATGGTCCACCGCAAGGCAAGCTACCACCTGTTCCAGCCCCTGCCTCTCAGCATCCCCCTGACTGTGAAAGTGTGAACGTTTCATTTAATCAGTTATGGTTGATTGTTATCGCCCCAACCTGTTTAATTGGATTCATGTGGTAATTCCACATGTAAAACATGACATAGACGACCATAGTTCCTCAGTCTTAAACAGATTACATCGATTTTTTTTAAATTTAAATTTAAGATTTTGATTAGATTCACAAGTTTAATGTCCCGGGTGCTTGAAGCATTTACTTTGAACTAGTACTGTATGACCACAAAACCCAATATAACAAGGAGTCACATGGCAGCACAATAACAGAGCCTAGAGGTGGCCGCAGCCCAATGAGGCCATAGGGCCTCACAATAGAAAAGATTAAAGATATTTAGTCAAACTTTTATTGAAGATTTTAGATAGATAAAAATTTTAAAGGTTTAATTTAAGGTGCCAACAGCATGAGGCGACCATATGGTGGCACAATGACACAGCTTGGAGGTAGAAGCAGCATGAGGAGACCATAATGTGGCAGAATGACACAGCCTGGAATTGGCAACAACAAGAGGAGACCATATAGGGGCAGAATGAGGCCATAGGGCCTCATAATTGAAAATATTAAATATATATTTAAAAATTTAAATTGAAGATTTTAAATAGATTAACATAAACATTTGAATGTAATGTGCTATCAGCATGAGGAGACCATAGGGCCTCACAATTGAAAAAATTAAAGATATATTTTAAAATTTAAATTGAAGATTTTAAATAGATTAACATAAAAAAAAGTTTGTAATGTGCCAGCAGCATGAGGAGACTACATGGCGGCACATGGCGTTTTTAATTAGCAGGAGGCTGCATAAGAGTTCCCTCCTAACATTCTCCCAGCCCACTTGCAGGGAGCACATGGTAGGTGTTCATGCTGGTGTGGTGCTCTGTGGCGGCCATTGTTTCTGTGATGCTTTGTCTGTGGGGTGGTGTGGCCCAAAGCCAGGGGCTTGGTCGGGCAGCAGTGGGGCTGCCCGGCCACTGGGCCATTCCCCCTGTGGGCATGGTGTCTCGGAGGCAGTGGGACCCACTATGGCTAGGTGGCCTTGATGTGGTGAGTGGGCTTGTACTTTTTGATAAAAATGTATAATAACAACCTGTTAGTTTTTTTTTATTATTCTGAGAAGCAAATAGATCAAAATAAAAATTGTGGATGTGCGGCTGTGTTTCTCTATTTGTGTTGTCTATCTATCTATCTATCTATCTAATATCTATCTATCTAGGGGCTTCTATTTAGCCCCTGTCATACACCACCTCAACCACTTGTCCCATGCCCTTCCTCTATTCACTCTGCCTATCTCAAAGTTGCCCCTATACCCTGATGCCCTTCTACATAGTACCTCTCTGCCCTTCCCAAACCAATCCTATACTCTGTTCTTCCCAAAGTTACCTATATACTACCCTTCTCCAAGACACCCCTATAGCCTGCCTTTCCCCAGTGCCCTCTCCTCACCAGTACATATGTTGCCCAAACTGACTTTGGGTGCACTACTTGGTTTCCATGGCACTCTACATTTTTTATCTAAAGCCATAAAAAAATATAAACATGAGCAGGGATCTATGTCAAACTTAGGAGTCCTTGCTCCTATACAGCCATGCATACACAGAGTGCCCTTGCTTACCGATTACTCCACAATAGTTGGGCGAGGTACAAGGGCACCTGGTCTGGCGAATGCACAACGTACAGTCAGAGTACTTGACATTTTCATGGTGCAGAATCCTATGCCCCTGATCACACTACAACATCTATTTATTCTGCTTATTTTTAGGTCTTATATTTGCTAATGGAGAAAACTGGAAGGCAATGAGAAGATTTACTCTTTCAACCCTGAGAGATTATGGAATGGGGAAGAAAGGTATCGAACACAAGATCATGGATGAAGCTAGTTGTTTAGTCCAAGCATTTAAAGAACATAAAGGTGAGTGTCTGATCCATCATTGTCCCATGAGCGCATTGGCTAGAATACTATAGAATCAGGAGTTAAGTCCTGGGGGGGAAAAGTGTGGGAACCCAAGATTTCCACTTAAAGGGGTACTCCACTGCTCAGAGTTTGGAACAAACTGTTCCAAACGCTGAAGCCTGCGCCGGGGGCGGGGCTATGACATCATGAGCTCCCGACGCTGGCTCCAGCGTTCGGAACAGTTTGTTCCAAATGCTGAGCAGCCGAGTACCCCTTTTAGGGCTGGTCCTGAAGGACTCCTGCTAATGGGAACGGTGTTCCTGCTGTAAAGAAAGTGCAGGAACTCAGTTACCATGCAATCCTGCAGGACTTGGTTTTGGCTAAAAAATACTGACTGAAATATTACATGTGAACCCAGCCTTAAAGGGGTACTCCGCCCCTAGACATTCAAAGGATAGGACATAATATGTCTGACTGCAGGGGTCCCACCGCTGGGGACCCCTGCAATCTCCCTGCTGCACTCTGTGTTTGTTTAGAGTGTCTGGTGCAGCGCCTTAGCGCCGCAGGCCGTGACGCCCCCTATCATAGACTTGCATTGAGGGGACATGGCCGTGGTGTCACAAGTGGTGCGTGGCCGTGACGTTACGAGCCAACGTCCCACATCGCCAGTCATCCGGCACGGAGCAAAGTTCGCTCCGTACACCGGATGTGTGGGGTGCTGCAGCTGAGATCACGGGGGTCCCCAGCCGGCTGGACCCCCGCAATCAGACATATTATCACCTATCCTTTGGATAGGGGATCAGAAGTCTAGGGGCGGAGTACCCCGATGTACTCTGCCCCTCTGTTACATTGTAGTACTGCTGCCGAGGATTAAGGTACCTTTGTTACACACATGCCGTCTGTTTTATTCGCATAGCGAGCCGAATAGCTGAACATCAATCTGCCACTGTGTATGTTGTTGAAATAAAGTATGTACGTATTTGGGCCTCACAGTATATTTCCTGATATAACAGGTTATTGATTTGATAGAAGGGACCGCATTTCTGCTCATACATCGGCTATTTACTATATTTAACCCCTGATATCATTTAGTCAACGATGTTTTTTACTTTTACTGACACTACTTTTGAGATATAGGTTGTGGGCTTTGAGGAGTCGCCCTGTTCTTTTTTGTCTGTTCAACAGAGAATGCTAAATTTAAAGGAGTACTCTGCTGCTCAGCATTTGGAACAAACTTTTCCGAACGCTGGAGCCGGTGCAGAGAGCTTGTGATGTCATAGCCCCGCCCCCTCATGCTGTCATGCCCTGCCCCTCCCAATGCAAGTCTATGGGAGGGGGCGTGGCGGCTGTCTCGTCCCCTCCCATAGAAGTGCATTAAGGGGGCGTGACATCATGTCATGGGGGCGTGGCTATGACATCACAAGCTCCCATCACCGGCTCCAGCGTTCGAAACAGTTTGTTCCAAACGTTGATCAGTGGAGTACCCCTTTAAGAACAAAATGGTCATAAAAGTAATCGTTTCAGTTGTGAACTATTATCATATCAACTGCAAAGCTGTATATCCCATTGTTGTTAATCAGTGTATATGTAAACTATAAATACTCATATTTTCTTTTTTTTTTTTTTTTTTTCCCAGGAAATCCCTTTGATAACCTGCAAGTCATCAATACTGCGGTGGCCAATATAATCGTGTCCACGGTGATTGGCGTCCGATTCGACTATGAAGATCCCACCATCGTGAAGCTTGTCGGTCTAATCAATGAGAACGTCAGACTGATGGGAAGTCGCTTGGTCAGGGTAAGTTTTCACATTGGGGAACTAGTTCTAGATGGGGCCACCTTTCCTTACTAATGTCTGGACACAGCGTCACTTTCATAAGTACACGCAGGTTTGACGGCTATATCGTTTTTGTGACTTTTGTTACTTTGATAAAGGAGGCTTTATACGTATGCATTAGAATTTGTTAAAAAAAATTAAAGTTATCAGTGGAATATATTAACAAAAAATAATGAATGCTAAACTTTATTCAATTTTTTTATTCTATTTTTTTATTTTATTAGTACTGCTGCAAAAATACTCCTTTTAAAGTGGATCCACCTTTTATTTTACAGTCATTTTGATAGACCTTTGTATTTATAGATTTGTCTGTCAGGGGTGGGGACACCACTTTGCTTTAGGCTAGCAGTAGCATTCTTTGTGTTTCACATTTTTCTTTTTTTTAAAACTTTTTTAACGCATTTGGCTCCTGCAAGACCATAAGAGACCATTAAACGTGGGGACGGAGCCATTTTTTGTTTTTTTCCTTCTTGCCTTTTAATGGCCAAAACTATTTTATTTTTCCATCTACAGATCATATTTATTTGTTATAACTTCTGTATTCCATAAAATATGCTGCAAAACCGAAAAAAAAATATTTGTAAAAGTGAAATTTAAAAAATTATAACATTTTGCAAATTTAGTGGTGTGCGTGTGGTTTTTTTTCAATATTTTTTTTTAAACGCCGTTCACCATGTGGTCACACTGACAAGTTCTTTTCATTCTTCAGGTCAAAATGATCACAATGATACCTTGTTTATGTTCAGTTTTTAATGATTCACCATATATATTTGCACAGTGACCCGTAGTTTTATTGGTACCAATTTGGTATAGATCAGATTTTTTATTACATTTTTTGTGGGATATAATGTGACAAAAAAACACAATTCTGGAATTTGGACCGCGTAGAATCCTAAATGTTATGTATTAATAGCTTAACCCCTTAAGGACCTGGGGGTTTTCCATTTTTGCATTTTCGTTTTTTCCTCCTTACCTTTAATAAATCATAGCTCTTTAAATTTTGCACCTAAAAATCCATATGCTGGCTTATTTTTTGCGCCACCAATTCTACTTTGTAATTACATCAGTCATTTTACCCAAAAATCTATGGCGGAATGGGAAAAAAAATCATTGTGAGACAAAATTGAAAAAAAAAAAACACCTTTTTGTAAATTTTGGGGGCTTCCGTTTCTACACAGTACATTTTTCGGTAAAAATTACACCTTATCTTTATTCTGTAGGTCCATACGGTTAAAATGATACCCTACTTATATAGGTTTGATTTTGTCGTACTTCTGGAAAAAATCATAACTACATGCAGGAAAATTTATATGTTTAAAATTGTCCTCTTCTGACCCCTATAACTTTTTTATTTTTCTGCGTATGGGGCGGTATGAGGGCTCATTTTTTGCGCCGCAATCTGAAGTTTTGATCGCTTTTTATTCATTTTTTCATGATATAAAAAGTTACCAAAAATTCACTATTTTGGACGTTTGGAATTTTTTTGCGCCCACGCCATTGACCGTGCGGTTTAATTAATGATATATTTTTATAATTCGGACATTTCCGCACGTGGCGATACCATATATGTTTATTTTTATTTACACTGTTGTTTTTTTATGGGAAAAGGGAGGTGATTCAAACTTTTAATAGGGAAGGGGTTAAATGATCTTTATTCACTTTTTTCCCCATTTTTTTTGCAGTGTTATAGCTCTCATAGGGACCTATAACACTGCACACACTGATCATTGTTATCCCATAGGGACCTATAACACTGCACACACTGATCATTGTTATCCCATAGGGACCTATAACACTGCACACACTGATCTTTATCATTGATCACTGGTTTCTCATAAGAAACCAGTGATCGATGATTCTGCCGCTTGACTGCTCATGCCTGGATCTCAGGCACTGAGCAGTCATTCGGCGATCAGACAGCGAGGAGGCAGGTAGGAGACCCTCCTTGTGTCCTGCAGCTGTTCGGGATGCCGCGATTACGACGCAGCAATCCCGAATAGCTCCCTGAGCTAACCGGCATGGTTTCACTTTCACTTTAGACGCGACGTTCAACTTTGAACGCTGCATCTAAAGGGTTAATAGCGCGCGGCAGCGCGATCAATGCCGCGCGCTATTAGCCACGGGTCCCGGCCGTTGTTAGAGGCCGGGCCCGACCCACTATGACGCGGGGCCACGCTGGAGCTCCGCGCTATAGATCGGGAGCGGACTCATGATGTACCAGTACGTCATGGGTCCTTAAGGGGTTAAACAATTCCAAATATGTATATGTTTATATAATATTTTTTATTTGAAAGATGGAAATGGGGGAGGGTTTTTTTGGGGCATTTTTAAGACTGCATTGATTTTCCACTTGTCTTTTTTTTTTATTGAAATGTTACTTTTTATGATTTTCTATGAAGCTTTACAACAGTTATCCTTACCTGGTCCACTGGATGCCAGGTCCCCACAAAAAAGTTTTCGTTAACATGAAGGAGATGCATGACTTTATAAGAGAAACGTTTACAAGGCAAAAGAAAGAGTTGGACATCAACGACCAGAGGAACCTGGTTGACGCCTACCTTGCTAAGCAACAAGAGGTAAACATAGATTTCAACATTTAAAAGTAGATTTATAATCAGTTATAATCAGTTATAATTAGTAAATGGTAAAAAGTAATGATGTGCAGCCTTTTCTTTCTTCTATATCTTCTTAAGATCACTAAGAAAAAACTCAGTTGGGTCTTCACCATCAGCCAGTTGGGCTTCTCACTTTGTTACTTAGCTTCTTAGAAAAAGCGTGAAACAGCAGTAAGATTCCGGGTTTGGCTAGTATATGATAATTTTTTTTTCTCTTTCTTTCTGGAGGAGAGACAATTTTCATAAATTTTTTCCATGTAACGCTGCTTGAAAACAAGTCTCCATACACCACTGCATCTCTACAATAAGAATAAGAGAAATTGAACTTATCAGACACTTATCCCCTATACAGAGGATAGGGGACAAGAATCTTATTGGGGTAGATCCGTCCACTGGGATCCCTCGTAATCTTCTATGTGGGGCCCTGGATACTTTCCAGTCCTCGGCATGGAGGCTTGGAGATGACCGCATATGACCGGCTGAGATGGGATTGGCTGAGTGGGCAGTCACTTGCATTCGTCTTGGAAGGTGGGGGGCAGAGCTTGGCAAGGTCGGGTAAGTAGCCGGAGCTCTATACAGAATGCCGGGGATCCCAGAGGTCAGACCCCACCACGATAAGACATCCCCTATCCTGTGGAAGGGGGGAAAAAAACCAATGCTCATGCTATATGAGTTTATATGAGATCTCCCAGTGGTTGTTATATGAATTGCAGCCTGTTGAGGATGTTGCTGGGACACATGTTGCTTTACACAGTGGGGGGTATTTATCAAAACCTGTCAAGAGGGAAAGTTGTTGAGTTGCCCATAGCAACTAATCAGATTGCTTCTTTCATTGTTCAGAGGCCTATTCAAAAATGAAAGAAGCGATCTGGTTGGTTGCTATGGGCAACTCAGCAATTTTTCCTCTGGACAGGTTTTGATAAATCTCCCCCATTATGTACTGTAGCAGATATGACTTTAATAGATATAAAATGTTTTACTTACGGAAATAAAGGACATGCCAGGCATACTATAGCAGACAAAAATATTGGGGAGGGACAGTTTCCTAGAAAACCAATTTAAAGGGGTACTCTGTTGCTAGACATCTTATCCCCTATCCACCACTGGGATCCCCCCCACAATCACCATGCAGACACCCGGCATTCTGTACATTATTTTGAGAATGCCGAGTTCGGGAGGCCGTGGTCATGATGCCACGCCCCCTCCATTCATGTCTATGGGAGGGGGCATAGTGTGATGTCATGACCACAGCCCCCCGAACTTGGCATTCTCAAAATAATGTTCAGAACGCCCGGTGTCTGCACGGAGATTGTGGGGGGATCCCAGCGGTGGATAGGGGATAAGATGTCTATCAACGGAGTACCCCTTTAAGTATTATATTCTTTAATAAAAATTATATATAATTATAATATTGTTTGATATTCATTTATTTATTTTTCATGTAGGGAAAACCAGAATCTACTTTGTATTTCCACGATGAGAATCTGGTCGCACTTGTGGAAAATCTCTTCACTGCTGGAATGGAGACCACATCAACCACCCTGAGATGGGGGCTTCTACTCATGATAAAATATCCAGAGATTCAAAGTAAGAGTTATATGGCAAAACATAAGATTTTAAAATTTGAGATAGTATAGCAAATGTAATTTTTGCTTTAGGTATTAATAGTAAGGTTGTTTTTATAGTTTTGGATACATTTATTAAGTTAATGTGGCCATAGAAGAACCTTATTCTGTGGCCTATACATCAACATACAGGATGTAACTCAGAATCAGTACAGGACACATAATGTAATGTATGTACACAGTGACCCCACCAGCAGAATAGTGAGTACAGCTCTGGAGGGTGTGGTCGCTAGGTGTGTCTGTTGCTGAGCTCCTGAGACTCCAGACTTCCAGAGGAGAGAGGCTGATTTTTCCACCTGCTTTCCCAGGAAGGTGGCAGATTCCTGGGGGAGCCATCAGCATGAATCCCCTGACCTCCACTCCTCGGTCCAGGCTGGCGAGGGGTGTAGAGGGAAAGCTACCAGCCAGTGCCCCGGCTGGAGGGGTTAGAAGATCTGGCAGGGTCCGCAGCGATGTGGATTCTGTCCCTCCAGCAATGGTTGGAAGCCGCAAGGCTCTCAGCCAGGAAGAAAAGCCTGCAAGCAAGACAGGTTTAAAGAAGGTCTCTGCAGCACAGAAGAGCTCCTCCAAGAGCCAGGTTGTGGAGCAGTGGGGCCAGAGAAGACCCAAGGAGTCTATGGCGACATACAGCTCCAGACTTGCTGCCAAGATTGGTGAGTACGAACTCCTTGGGAAGAAGCTGAGGGAGCTGAGAGAGGAGCTAAAGTTTGCAAAGTATCAGGTGAGCACAACTACCAAGCGCAGGAAACCAGAGTACTCTGCAAGGGTTAAGTCCTTGAGGCTGGAGCTGGAGGAGACTGAGCTGAGGAGAATGGCTGTCCTGGAGGGGAGCGATTTATTTAGGGAGAAACTTCTTAATGAGGATCGCTCCTCCAGGATGAAATCCCCAGTAAAAGAAGAGGAGATTGGGGGTGATTGTTCAGCAGATGAGAGCAGTAGTGAGGATGAGGTCCAAGAAATGGAGGCTGAAGAGGCTAAGGTGCTGGCAAGTGGGGAAGCTGTGGAAGCCAAGCCGCAGCCAATGCAGGGTGTGAACATGTCCCAAGCAAGTCTACCTGCAGGACAAGTGGCATTACCACCTTCATCGGGCGAGAGTGCTGGCGAGGAGGAGGAAGGTTGTGGTGGCGCCCTGCTGGCACAAATTGTAAAGATGGAGTCCCCCATGCATTTGGATAATTTTAGTTTTGGCGACGACCTTGGAGAGGAACAAATAATAAAAAAGAAGAAGAAAAGACAGAAAAAAACATCTGAGCAAGTAAGCTTGATTTATGTTCCTTTTGTGCACCCTGGGCCGGCTGCAAAGTCAGTTCAGGGTGCAGACCCTGGTAATCTGCCTGTCCCCCCTTCTGCAAATGTGGAGCGGGGCCAGAACACCGGGGATAATACAGTAAAGATGGGGGAAAGCGCTGACCTCACTTGGCATAGTAGCGGGGCCAGCACCGGCAAAGATACGGCCAAGGGGCCGGACAGTGTTGCGGACAAGGTAGCATGTCCCCAGTTAGGGGATATTTTCATTGCGGGGCACTCCTCTGCAGGTGAGGGGGGGAGTGTCCAGGTGGCAGAGGTTGGTATGGAGCTCGGGCGGCCGGGCAATTATAAAGACAAGGGAAAGGGCAGCTCCCAGAACAGGTCTGCCACTGCGGGGCACTCCTCTGCAGACAAAGGGGGGAGTGTCCAGGTGTCTGGAACCGGAGCGCCATTCTCGGCGGCAGAGTCAGCGGTGTCTGGCTCTTTTGAGTTGTGGCGCTGTGGTGGGGCTGCTGTGGGTGGAGCTGGCGGTGGAGGACTGGTACCACAGGAACATGGACATGATACAACCCATGCAATGTTAGTAGCAGTTAAAGAAATTGAAGCCGAGGTATTGGCGGAGGCCGAGGGCAAAGTATGCGACAAAGCAGCTTCTTCCGATATTTCTAAAGGGAAGACTGCTGCAAGGTTGAGTGTGCCCAATGAAGCCAATGATGCAAATGTAAAGCCCGGCATCATAAAGCCAGCAAGATTACATCCCGGCCAGTCCAGTGCAGCTAGGCAGGAGGAGACAGGCACAAGTGTTATGTATAATGTTACTGCCTCTACTGTTGTTTCTGGGGGGAGTGGTGTCGGTCCGGCTGCCCCCCCCGGCAGCGACTGCTCCAATAAGGAGTTATGCTAATGTCGCTGCTGGGGGTCCCAGGGGATCCTCATCTCTTAATCCAGGGGAAGGTAACTTGCAATAGCGCCTCCTGGAGGCTTTAAGGAGAGGGGATAGAACGCTCCAGGTAGAGGACCGGGAGGTCGACTTGTCTTTTTGGATAGAAAGACATGGACTTGGGGCATTCCGAGAGCATAATGGGGAGGTGGTCTGGTCCCTTCCAACAAGCGGGCAGGAGCGTGGCCGGAGGAATGTGGCCCGTCTGGTATGGAGAGGCGGTGATGCATGCCCTTCTAGGGCAAAAGTTGTGGAGCTTCTTTTCCAGATGGGATTCAGGGCTAATGACATCTTTGCTCTGATCCACCCCTTCGGTACCTCTGAGTTCGACATCAGTTTTGTGAAGCCAGAAGGGCTTGAGCTCTTTTGGTCTAATCACGCACTGGTGAAGGACGAGCCTGTCTGGCAGGATTTCGCTGTGAAGGCGGTATCCCGCCAGAGTTTTGTCAAGAAAGTGACCGTTCTGACACGTAACGAGTCTCTTTCTTGCTATGACATAATGACCTGGCTGAGCAGGTATGGGGAGGTGACGGACGTCCCCAAGAAAAATCTGGATGAACATGGCATTTGGTCTGGAGCCTGGACGTTTTCCGTCCGCCTCCGCTGTTCAGGTAACACTGTCGCACACATTCCATCAGCCGCCTTTCTCGGCCGCGATAGGATCCAAGTCTTTTACCAGGGACAGCCGAAGCTGTGCCACAAGTGTGGTGATCCCACACACTTTAGCGCAAACTGCACTAAGCAGATGTGCGCATTGTGCGGTGCGGAGGGTCATCTGGCTGCCACCTGTGGCCAGATTCGCTGTAACCTGTGTGGTGACCTTGGTCACCCATTTAGCCGGTGTCCCCGTTCATTCTCCAATGCTGTGACCACCCGGGATGGGGAGAGCAGTGAGGTTGCCTCATCTGGGGTGGGGACCAGCAGAGGAGAAGGGGCACTAGAGCCAATGAAGAAAGTTAAGAACAAGAGCCCCTCTAAGCTTAGGAGGGAGGAGAGGCGCAGAAGGAGCAGGGATCTTGAAAGTTCCCTGGTAGAAGGTGTAGTCCGGGATCCTGCTCCCGACGCTGGCTCAGAGAAGACAGCTGAGGCTCTTGGGGACGCCGAGTTAGGTGAAGAGATAAGGAAACTTCGTAAAGAGGAGGCAAATAGGGCCATTTCCTCAAGTTCCTCTCAATATGAAAGTTTGGATGAGGAAGATGGGAAAGGGCAAAAGGAAAAACAAAAGTGCGGCAGAAGGAGGCAGGGCCAGAGGGTACTCAGGGCATCATCTTCCTCCTCCGGTGTTGCAGGCCAAGTGCCTGGGAAAAGCCTGACCAACCCCCCTCTGATCGTTCTATCCAATAGGTATCGGGCCCTTGGCAAGGACTCTTCCCTTTCTTTGGAGGGGGAGGCTGAGAGTCTTTGTTCAGAGGTGCTGAGCCTGTTCCTTCTGAGGTAACTTCCTTGGGAGGGCAGGTGGCCCCTGGGTCAGGAGATGAGGATCGTGGGATGGATATGTCAGCATCCCTAAAGAGGTCTAAAAAGAAGGAAAGGGGGTCTTCTTCTGATGGGGAAGGGGGGAAGAAGAAGGGTAAAAGGTAAAGGGGATAGGCCATCCAACTCGATCACTCAGGATGGCGGCACTCACCCCATTGACGCTGGCATCCATTAACTGTGCCAGCATTAAGTCTGATATGGCTAGATTTGCAGCCTTTGATTTTCTCGGCCGAGTTGAAGCCGACATTTTGTATCTGCAAGAGACCAGGTTGTCAGATCTAGCCTCCCTGGTAAAAGCCAGGAGAGAGTGGAGGCGCGGCCCCTCCCACTGGTCTCTTGCGGCTGAGCCATATAGTGGGGTGGCGGTCCTTTTTACCGCTCCTGTTGAATGCAGGCGGGTTATCGAGTTGGAAATGGGGAGGTGCCTGATCTTAGATGTCCTCATGAAGGGGCAAGAGCTCCGGCTCATTAACATCTACGCCCCACAAACAAAGTGGGACCGTAAAAGCCTCTTTATGAGGATCAAGCCCTTCCTTTTCACAAGTCGGCAAGTGATCTTTGGAGGGGACTTCAATACTGTCACGAGGTCCCAAGATAGGAGAGGCTCCAATGGTCCGCTGGCTTATGATAGTACAGCCCTCAATAGCATAGTTAGGGAAGCTCGCCTAGAGGACGCCCACATCCGGAGCCCCTCAGGCCACGCGGGTTTCACCTATCATCGAGGTAGCTGCAGGTCTAGGATAGACAGGTTTTATTTAAAGGAGGAAGCCGTCTCTTCCGCAGTGTCCGTGATTGAGGTGGAATTCTCCGATCACTGTATGATTTTGTTTTCCTTGAATGTTTCAGAGACCCCCCAGATGGGTAAAGGTTATTGGAAGCTGAATTCGTCCCTCCTGGAGGAAGCGGAAATAAGACAGTCCTTTGAGGATTTTCTTCAGAGTCCGGTACCTTTACTGGGCCTTTGTAGTAGTAAGTCAGAGTGGTGGGAGATATTCAAGAAGCGGGTTGCGGGGTTCTTCCGCCAGCTCTCGAGCCTCAGGTCCCTGAACAGGTATCGCCTGTATCAGGGTCTGAGGAGGAAACTCGAGCTTCTCGTCTCGACTGGAGGTAGCCGAGAGGATATCTCCAGAGTGAAATCCTTGCTGATGAGGTGTCAGTACGATAGGCACGCATCTTTGGTTTTTGAGAGGGATTTCGGGAAGTACCGCTCGCCCGACACTTACAGAAACTGTAAGATGTCAGTGAGTAGTAAAGTCATTTCAGGACTGATCGATAGTACGGGATCTCTGAATCGGTCCAGATCAGGGATCCTGGAGGTTGTCAGATCCTTCTACTCACACCTCTTGGGGAGGAAGGATCTAGATCGGGACAAGATGTCGGCTTTCCTGGCTGAAACCATTCCTGAGCCAGGGGTAGACCCCTCTCTTGATGTTTTGGCAGAAGAAATCAGGGAAGAGGAAGTGAGACTGGCGATCGAGGGGCTTGCCCCTAAGAAGTCTCCAGGTCCGGATGGCTTAACATCCGAGTGGTACAGGACCTTTAAGGAGTCTTTAGCTCCCCTCTTGACTGAGGTATTTAATGAGTGTCTCTCCTCGGGCACTCTGCCAAAGTCAATGAGGAGGTCGGCCCTGATTCTTCTCTCAAAGGGTAAAGATCCTAGCCGGATTGAGAATTGGAGACCCATAGCTCTTCTCAATACGGACAGGAAGCTTCTGGCCAAGATACTGTTTAATCGGTTGGTGAAGTTTGCACCCTGGCTCCTTTCGGGGGCCCAGCACTGCTCTGTTCCGGGCCGAAGCACCTTAAGTGCTGTCCTCAGTGTCAGGGAGGCAGTGGAGCGGAGTAGTGCGGGTCTCTGGAAGGGGTACTTGTTGTCCCTGGATCAGGCCAAAGCATTTGATCGGGTGAACCACGAGTACCTCTGGTCCGTCCTCCTGAGATATGGCTTACCGAGTACTTTTGTGAATTGGCTTGTCACCATATATGCAGGGGCAGAGAGTTTCCCACTGGTGAACGGTTGGTCTGGCCGCTCTTTTGAGGTGGGGTCCGGAGTCCGTCAGGGTTGTCCTTTGAGCCCGCTGTTATACGTGTTCGCAATCGATCCCTTCGTCCGGAGGGTAGATTGTGGGCCGTTAGCGGGAGTCGGGATGAGTCTGGCGGAGCTGGATGTCGCCCAGAGAGTGGTGGCGTACGCTGATGATGTCACCATTTTCGTCTCCTCGAAGGTGGAGGTCGAGGTGGTGATGTCGGAGGTGGATCGTTACTCGGAGGCATCCGGGTCCAAGATCAATCGGGATAAGTGTGAAAGTCTCTGGCTGGGAGGGGGGGATCCCATGTTTGATCTCCCGGACACCCTTCCAGGGCTCCAAGAGTCAGCAAAAGTTTTGGGCATCACATTCGGCCAGGATGATTATCCCACCAAAAACTGGGATGGTAAGCTCCAGGATGCCACTCAGAAGGTGGACCAGTGGAAGGGTTGGTCTATGACCCTCAGGGAAAGGGTACACCTGATCAAATCGTACCTGCTCCCCTTGTTTATCTATCTGGGCAGCGTATGTATCTTGCCAGAGGCTTACTACACTAGGATCTACAGCCTGTTTTTCCAACTGTTATGGGGGAACAGGATGAACCTAGTCAAGAGGGAGGTTACGTACCGCACGAGGAGACTAGGGGGTTTATCTATGGTAAACCCTGTGGTGTTCTTAACGAACACCTTCTTGAAAGCCAACATCGCAAACCTCTGGAAAGAGAGGGCTCCTCCGTGGGTACTCTCCTGCAGGGAGTGGTTTCGGCCTTTCTTCCAGGAATGGGAGACAGGAGGGCAAGTGAAGGACCTCCGTACACCCCATGGATATCTTCCGGCTTACGCTACCCCGACTCTGAAGGCGTTACGTCGGTGGGGTCTGGGAGTGTGGGAGATCAGGACCCAGTCAAGGCGTTCCCTTGACAAATGGGTTCTGTTGACCCACTTCCAGAAGCCTCTGGCCCTCAGGGACTGCCCAGGTCGGGATCTGAGGGTTGGTTTAAGTCTTTTGAACTCGAAACGGATCCCCCAGAAGTTTTGGGACTTGGCCTGGCGCTGCTTTCAGGGGAAGCTATGTGTAAGGGACAACCTGAAGTGTAGGAGCTCTGATGACCGGGACTGTCCCCGAGAAGAGTGCGGGAACACGCTGGAAAGCATGGACCATTTCCTGCTTCATTGTCCCTTTAATATAGGGGTCTACAACCGGGTGGGCGCTTCCATCGGCTGGAGTCAACTTGCCGGCCTTGCCTATCCGGAGTGGGCTTATGGGGCATTCAAGATCCTGGGTGGCCGAGATCGGTGCACATTATTTTTAGTTAGCTTAGTGGTTAGGTACCACACGTGGAATGCACGGTGTTTAGTATCTACACAGCGAAAAGTCCTCTCCGAGGTGGAGGTCTGTAGGAATATCACTGGTGACCTCGGGAAGATCAGGTCTTTAGAGTATGGCAGATTGGGTACAAGTAGGGCTTCTCTCCTATGGAGAGGGTTTTCATTTGATGTGCCCTAGATGCTGAACCCTTTGGGGGAGGCACCTTAATTCTGGTTAGGGATAGAGTGGTAGGGTCAGTGTAGGATCAGTGTGTAGGGACAGCTTAAACTTTAGGGGCAGCGATAGTGTGAGTCTAGGGAAAGTAGGTGAGGGATAGGTTTAAAAATTATTTGGTATCTGGTCTGCCATACTCTGATCCCGGTGGAGGGCTGGCGCATGTCACCTTTAGCTTTTTGTTTTGTTTTAGAGAAATGAGTGTATGAAGGGCTTGCAGGTAACTGAACTTGGGCCTTACAATTGTTATGTTATGTATATAGTAATGTAGTTATATGTATAGTTATGTTATGTATATAGTTATGTTTATGTTAATAAGTGTATAGTATGTGTTTAAGTAATTATGTTGTGTGGCAAACCTTTTGGTGGCATGGCTGAATAGGCCTTGCTTTTACTTTCTTGTATATATGTATATAGGGGGCTATAGAATAGGTTGGGTGGGGGAATGGGGGGTAAGAGGTGAGCTGGGTGGAGCCATTGATGAACAATATTGGACTCCATGATGCCCGGCTCCTGGTGTGGATTATGGACTGGACTGGACATTTATACCATCTCATGGCCAGAGGGGCTGGAGGGGCTTTGGGATTAGATAGTGAAAGAGTTGTTATTGTTATTCATTTACCTGTATTTCTGTATTACCGTATATGTATGCTTATTAATGTTTAGTTACCTTTCGTTTTAGTTAAGGCAGCCGGATCTATTTGTTTAGATATTTTTTTTATATATATTAGGAGAGGATGGGTATGAGTGTGATATCCGCTAATGATGGTGGTGAGGATGGGTGTGAGTGAGTGTGGGATCGGAGGGAGAGAGGGAGAGAGAGAGGGAGGGAGAGAGGGAGAGAGAGAGGGAGAGAGAGAGAGAGAGAGAGAGAGAGAGAGAGAGAGAGAGAGAGAGAGAGAGAGAGAGAGAGAGAGAGAGGAAAAGAAAAAAAAAGTCTATGTATGTTTATATGTATGTTTATATGTATGTTTATATGTATGTTTATATGTATGTTTATATGTATGTTTATACGTATGTTTATATGTATGTTTTTATGTATGTATGTTTATATGTAAGTGTTGTCTGTAATGTATCTGCTGCCTGTTAGTCAATATTTTCATTATGTCCAGGTTTGGACGGCTTTTATTTTCTATTGCCGGGCATGGCAGAGTTTTTGTTTGTGTATTTGGTGTGAGTTTGGTGTGATGTATGGTGTTGGGGTACACATATTATTTCATTAGTTTATATATACGTGTACGTAATTAGTTTTAGTTGAAACTGGACTGGCTGGTAAAAGTTTCGTTTTTGTTATAATGACAATTTGTCTTATTTTGTTTCATATTTATGGCGCATGTAAGCTGAGTTTATGTTATGTATTATTGATTATGTCTGTTATGTTTTAGATTTTTATAATAAAAAGATTTACAGGATATAATTCAGGATCCGTACAGGATAGGTAATGTAATGTATGTACACAGCGACTCCACCAGCAGAATAGTGAGTACAGCTCTGGAATATAATACAGGATATAACTCAGGATCAGTACAGGATAAGTAATGTAATGTATGTACACAGTGACCTCACCAGCAGAATAGTGAGTACAGCTCTGGAGTATAATACAGGATATACCTCAGGATCAGTACAGGATAAGTAATGTAATGTATGTACACAGTGACCCCACCAGCAGAATAGTGAGTACAGCTCTGGAGTATAATACAGGATATACCTCAGGATCAGTACAGGATAAGTAATGTAATGTATGTACACAGTGACCCCACCAGCAGAATAGTGAGTACAGCTCTGGAGTATAATACAGGATATAATTCAGGATCAGTACAGGATAAGTAATGTAATGTATGTACACAGCGACTCCACCAGCAGAATAGTGAGTACAGCTCTGGAATATAATACAGGATATACCTCAGGATCAGTACAGGATAAGTAATGTAATGTATGTACACAGTGACTCCACCAGCAGAATAGTGAGTACAGCTCTGGAATATAATACAGGATATACCTCAGGATCAGTACAGGATAAGTAATGGAATGTATGTACACAGTGGGGGACATGTATCAAAGATTTTACCAATGTTTTGTGTGTATTTTTTTCCCATTTTTTTGCGCACGTTTTGGTAGAGCATGTCCTCCAGATGTGGCTGAATCAGGGTACCTTGGAGTGACATCTATAGTACACATGGATTTATTACCTGCGTTCTTTTCCTTTGCACCAAAAATTTTGACGCAAGTGCGTCTTTTTCCCCATAAATATAAGCCAACTTTAACTGCACGTAGCGATCCTTTCTATTTCTGAAGGAAAGTTCTACTAAGGAACCACCAGAATGTTATAACTTTCCTATCTCCATTCCTCATTTGGTTTGCTTTATATTGCTTTTTACTCCTTGGTTATTCCAAAGCACTTTTAAAATAATTTGCATATAGAATATTTGTTTACAGTTCAGTTATTCATCAGATCACTTGTATATTGGTTTTGTTATTTTATGATCCAACAATTTAATACATTTACATAGGAAATGTTTGATATCTTACTTATCATTGAACAAGTTCCGTCACATTAAAATAGCTTTGTAATCCACTTAACACTGTAGATCATTCTCCTTTTATTTTTAAAATTTACTGCTTTCCGTTATACTTTTCCCCAGCGCCCGGTAAGATGGTGGCTATCACTGATAGCCAGCCATCTTACCATTTGACCATCTGGGCATGCTGGGAGTTGTAGTTTTGCAACATCTGGAGGGCCACAGTTTGGAGACCACTGTATAATGGTCTCCAATCTGTGCTCTTCCAGATGTTCCAAAATTACAAATCTCAGCATGCCCAGACTGCCCAAGCATGCTGGGAGTTGTAGTTTGTCAACATCTGACCCTTCAGATATTGCCGAAATACAACTTCCAGCATGCCTGGCCATGCTGGGATTTATAGTTTTGCAACAGCTGGAGGCACACTAGTTGGGAAACATTGTTAGTTTCCTAACTCTTTTTCCCAACCCGTGTGCCTCCAGCTGTGCCTCCAAACTATAATGCCCAGCATGCACTGACAGACCATTCATGCTGGGAATTGAAGTTGTGCAACAGCTGGAGGCACACTGGTTTGGAAACACTAAGTTAAGTAAAAAACTTTCAAGTGTTTTGCAACCAGTGTGCCTTCAGCTGTTGCATAACTACAACCCTCAGCATGCACGGACTGCCAAAGGGCATGCTGGGAGTTGTAGCAGTATGCCTCCAGCTGTTGCATAACTACATGTTCCAGCATGTCCTTCTGCTGTCACTGCATGCTGAGATTTGAAGTTTTTGCAACAGCTAAAGGCACACTGGTTGCTAAACACTGAGTCTGTTTCCGTGTTTCGCAATCAGTGTGCCTCCAGCTGTTGCAAAACTACAACTCCCAGCATGCACGGACAGCCAAAGGGCATGCTCTGAGTTGTAGTTTTGCAACAGCTGGATGTTTCCCCCCCCCCCCCCAATGTGAATGGACAGGGTACACTCACATGGGCGGAGGTTTACAGGGAGTGCTGCAAGATTGAGATGCAGCAAACTCGCTGTCAACTCCCGCCCGTGTGACTGTACCCTAAAAACACTACACTACACTACACTTAAATAAAATAAGTAAAAAAACACTATATATACACATACCGCTACACAGCCCCCCTCCCCTCCCCAATAAATATGAACAACGTCTGGTAACGCACTGTTTCCAAAATGAAGCCTACAGCTGTTGCAAAACAACAACTCCCAGTATTGCCGGACAGACATTGACTGTGCAGGCATGTTGGGAGTTTTGCCACAGCTGGAGGCACCCTGTTTGGGAAACACTGGCATAGAATACCCCTATGTCCACCCCTATGCAAAACCCTAATTTAGGCCTCAAATGCGCATGGCGCTCTCTCACTTCGGAGCCCTGTCGTATTTCAAGGCAACATTTTAGGGTCACATATGGGGTATCGCCGTACTCGGGAGAAATTGCCTTACAGATTTTGGGGGGCTTTTTCTCCTTTTACCCATTATGAAAAGGAATAGTTGGAGTCTACACCAGTATGTTAGTGTATAAAAATAAAATTATTTACACTGACATGCAGGTATTGCCGCATACTTTACATTTTCACAAGAGGTAAATGGGAAAAAAGATCCCCATTTTTTGGGACACAATTTAGCCAGAGTACGGAGATAACACATATGTGGGCGCAAAGTGCTCAGCGGGCGCACAACAAGGCCCATAAGGTAGAGTGCACCATGTACATTTGAGGTGATTTGCACAGGGGTGTCACAGATGTTAAATGAAGAATAAGGACATTGGTATAATTGATGTGTTATAATTGGGTGCAAAAAGTGGTTTTATTGTGAGATTAAAACTCTACATAATGAAGAAAAAAAATTCTAAAACTAATAACGAGGACAAAACTTACTGTTTAGGTGCAGATAAACTGCAGACAAAGCTCCTACTAAATAGAGCTGCGGTGTAAATTTATGCTCTGAGGAGAATTCTAAATTTAAACGCAATTCAAGAAAGTAGCTGCACAAGAATGATAAATTTAACGCAGCTGCACCAAATTTAGACAACAGGCAGAGGGGGTAAAAAACTTCTATTATACACTGGAAATTATACATGTCCCACAGTGACCCCACCAGCAGAATAGTGAGTTCAGCTCTGGAATATAATACAGGATATAACTCAGGATCAGTACAGGATAAGTAATGTAATGTATGTACACAATGACCTCACCAACAGAATAGTGAGTACAGCTCTGGTGTATAATACAGGATATAACTCAGGATCAGTACAGAATAAGGAATGCAATGTATTTACAGAGTTAAGTATATGTAAACCATAAAATATATAGGCTTTTAGTCGGCAATTATTAGTTGCTTTGTTGGTTGGATATTAATATATATATTTTTTATTTTTTACAGAAAAAGTTCATAATGAAATTGAAACAGTGATTGGATCGGCCCAACCTCAGATAGAGCATAGGAAACAAATGCCTTATACAGATGCTGTTATACATGAAATTCAGAGATTTGGAGATATTATTCCAAATAATGCTCCACATTTAACGTCTCAGGATGTTACCTTCAGGGGTTACTTTATTCCAAAGGTGAGAATCTGGTTCACGTATTATTAAAATATATGTGGTTGTGGTGCACAAGAAGGAAGGAGTTGTAGTTTTGCAACATCTGGGGGGGGGGATGGGGGGCAAAATTTGAAGACCACTGTTCTAGATGAATGCAGAGGACATGGTAACCCCTGAATGTGTATACTATATAACATATAACTCTTTCAACCCCCAGGGCACTGCTATCATCCCACTACTGCACTCTGTGCTCAGAGATGAAACTTACTTTGAGAAACCCAATGAGTTTTACCCTGAACACTTTCTTGACTCAGAAGGAAAACTGAAGAAGATTGAGTCCTTCATACCATTCTCTATAGGTAACACTATTACGGGGTGTCTCTTAAAGGGGTACTCCACTGCCCCAGCGTTCAGAACATTTTGTCGAGGGTGTGTGGTGTGACGTCACGAGGGGACTCGCAGCCCGCACCCAGCATTCGGAACAAAATGTTCCAAATGCTGGAGCAATGGTGTACCCCTTTAAGGTTTGTCCACTCTTCCAAGCTTCTTTTCACAGAGAACTCCTTTAGTAAAGGTTTAGCTCCAAAGACCAGGGGTGTAACTAATGGGTTGCGGTGGTACTAGTTGCTTCTGTGACTGAGAGGGCCCTAAGGCACCTTTGCCCAATTAGAAGACACCAGTATTATAAATGACACATGGTAGACATGGGGCCCTGTTACAGATTTTGTATTGGGGCCCAGAGGCTCTAAGTCATACCCAGGACCCTCAGCAAACAACCATTTTTGTAGCCTTACAATTTCAATTTCATCGCGCTTGGTGGTAGCGAATTGCTTCATTTATTACATTTTGTGTGCGCCAGGGGGCTAAAATGGCGGCGCAGGGGGCTAAAATGGTGGTTACTAGAGATGAGCAAATCGAAGTTGACAAATCCGAATTCGTTACGAATTTCATGGAAAATTTGATTCGCAGCAAATGCGAATATAGCCAAGATTCTATTGCGCGAAATTATCGCTTAATTAAACTCCATTTAGTGCGGTCCAGGCTCCAGGGCATGTAAAATGGTGGATCCACATGTTAGTACATGGGGCAAGGAATTATGGGAAGGCAGTAACAACGGTGGGTGGGATGACCCTGAATCACATGCAAAATGCAGCCCATCAGCAGCCAGTCACCCCTGTGATGTCACAGCCCTATATAATCGGCAGCCATATTCTGGCTAGTCACTTCATTCATTACAATGCAGAGAGATAGGAAGAACAGCCTGTGTGTGTCACACAGAAAAGCTTTTTCCAGCAGCGTTTCACCTCTTAGTAACATCAGCGTTCTGGTGGACAGAGAGCAGTGCTTTTTTTCACTGAAAATAATTTTTACTGCAGTCATTAACCTCCCAGTCACTTTCTTCAGCATTGTATTACAGAGAGGGGCAGAGAGCTGTGTGTTGCCTCATACATTTGAACAAGCTGCCTCAGCATCATAAACCTTAGCAGAGGATGGAGGAATAATTTTTCAGCGCAATTATGTGTCTTTCTTCCACAACAAATGGTCTGCTGGTTATACTAGTCTGTAGATAGTATAATATCCAGCAGTCCATTCCTAATAGTCTTTGAGAGAGTGCAATTTAGGGTTTAGTACACAGCGACTGTGTGCTGCAGCACTGTTGTGTAGTGCTGGTGTTGTGCAAAATTATGTTTTTTAAGCGTACTGTAGCACATTTTTCTGCTCTAATAAGTGCATACCACATACCTACATCTAAGTAGTGTACCATTTTGTACCTGTTAATCTGTCAAGGGCCCAGATAATGTGAAAGTCCAGGCAAAAGTAATCACCCACTGTATTTTTACTGTTTTTCTACTTCTTTAAGCGTACTGTAGCGCATTTTTCTGAACTCATAAGTGCATATCACATACCTACATCTAAGTAGTGTACTATTTTGTACCTGTTAATCTTTCAAGGGCCTACATACTGTGAAAGGACAGCTAAAAGTACACACCTGCTGCTGTTCTAGACAAATACTGTTTTAAGTGTAGTGAAGCGTATTGTACTTCCCTCGTATACGAACAAAGTATGTCAGGCAGAGAAATGCCAGGACATGCACAGAGGAGTGGCAGAAGCCTAAATTCATCAGGCACGGGCAGAGGTCACAGCAGAGTAGCGACGAGGGGCAGCAGGAGTCGTAGCGAGAGGCCTGAGCTCCCAGTATCAGCTAGCGGTCGTGTCTCAACCAGCAACCCATCTGCTGTCATCGATTGGTTAACACTCTCATCCCCTTCATCACAAGTGACATCTGATACCCCCAGTCAACAGTCGCTGGGTTCCTCAGACACAACCCTCAGTTGTCATGGCCCGGGAGCAGTCTCTGTCCTCCCATTGCCTATGTCCTATGCTGTTCCCTCCCCTACAGAAGTATCTTATGCTGTGGGTTCAGCTCCACTATTCACTGAGGACGATCTAATAGAGGACAGTCAGTAGAGGAAAGTGACATGGGAGGTGGTGTTGCCAGCATTCAGGGTCCTGAAGCAGACACTGTTGAGGAACCTGAGGAGGACATCAGTGACGTGCACACACTTGTTGATGATGATGAAGCTGATCACAATTGGGAGCCGTGTGCAGAAGGGGCTTCATCATAATCAGAAGAAGAGGGTTGCAGATTGCCAGTAAGGCAGAAGCTGAGCCAGCAAGGTGGCAGCATGGTGGGCAGTCACTTTGGTGGCAGAAGTGGAAATTCTGGAGCCAATGGTGCCCGGGGGAGACCACCTGCTTTGAGGCAGCCTACCTTCCCGGTAGGTAGTTGAACAGGGGCTCCTGGAGACAGCGGCAGTAGCAGTCAATTAGTGCGGACTGTTGGTGGGAAAATCAGCTACTCGGTGGTGTGGCAGTTTTTCACAGGAGGAGGTTAACATAGCCACATGCAAGATGTGTCGGCAGAAGATGAAGCCTGGCCAGGGTCCCAATGTTGGCACCACGGCCCTGCGTGGCTCCGATGTAGTGGTCTAGCCTGCTGCATCACTCAGTGGCACGCTGCTCCCTCTTTCAGCAAGCCAAGGCTCCACCACCTCAGCTGAAGGGAGCTGTGTGTCATACCCTCCTTCTGTTGCTCCAGATGCTCCTGCTTCTCCTACTTTTAGTCAGTCATTCCGCCAACAATCCATCCTCGAAGCTATGTCCAGGAGACAACAGTATACGCCCACTCATCCAACGGCGTAGAAGCTGAATGTGCTCCTGTCCAAGTTGCTGGTGCTGCAGTCCCTCCCTTTTCAAGTGGTGGACTCTGCACCTTTCAGAGAACCGATGGCTTGTGCTGAGCCGACTTGGAGAGTGCCAAGCCATAATTTCTTTGCAAAGAAGGCAGTACTGCCATGCAAAATTTTGTGGAAGAGAAGGTGGGCCAGTCCTTGAGCGTGTCGGTGTGTACCAAAGTGCATGGCAGGGCCGACATCTGGAGCTGTAACTATGGTCAGGGACAATACATGTCCTTTACAGCTCACTGGGTGAATGTGGTTCCTGCATAGCCACAACACCAACTTGGACAGGTCATGCCGCTTCCTCCTCCATGCTCTCAGCCCATTGTCCTGTGACAGTGTGCGACTCCGCCTCCTCATCCTTCACCATGTCTTCAGGCTCCACTGCCCAGACAAGTCTCAATGCATCTTCAGCATACTATGTGTGCAGGGCGGGGTCATGCTGTTCTTCACATGGTTTGCCTTGGCGAACGGAGTCACACAGGGGAGGAACTGCTAAAAGTTATCAAGAAATTGGAGCATGGCTTACTCCACGAAAACTGGAAATGGGAACCATGGTGACTGACAACTGGAAGAACATCTTGTCTGCACTGCGACAGGGAAGGCTGAGCCATGCACCCTGCATGGCACATGTGTTCAATCTGGTTGTCAAGCGGTTCCTGAAGTGTTCCCCCCATTTGCAAGACATCCTAACAATGGGAAGGAAACTTTGCATGCACTTCAGCCACTCGTACACCGCAAAGCACACCCTCCTTGAGCTGCAGCGTCAGAACGGTATCCCCCAACATAGTCTTATTTGCGACGTTGCCACACATTGGAATTCAACCCTCCGTATGTTGGACCGACTATACGAACAGAGAAAAGCCATCACCGATTTCTTAATGATCCAAGCAGATAGGGGGACTCCCCTGTGTAACTTAAATGTGAACCAGTGACAGCTCATACATGACACCTGCCATTTGCTCAGGCCCTTTGAGGTAGCCACATTATTAGTCAGTCGCCAGAATTTCGGGATGAACAACGTCATTCCACTGCTTCATTTTCTACAACATTGTTGGAAATGATGGCTGGTCAGGGCACTGGAGACATGGTGCCTACATCTCACGGCCACATGAGCCCTGAGGGGGCTGAACTGGAGGAGGAAGGGAAGGGCACAGTGGAGCACAGTATAAGTTTTGCAAAATGGGAAGTTTTTCTAGAGGAGCTAGAGGGTTATAAGGAAGGTTATAAGGGTTATAAGGAAGGCGAGACAGAGGACCCAGACACACCGTGGCAGTATGCAGTGCAGATGGAGGCAGGGAGTCCCTCGGAGTCACAAATGGCACAATGCATGCTCAGTTGCTTGCGTAGTGACCGCTGAATTGTCACCATTCGGGAGCGGGATGACTTCTGGCTCTCCCCCTTATTGAACCCTCACTTCTGGCACGCAATGGGGGCCTTTTCTATACCCACTGAGAGGGAGGACAAACTGACCTACTACAGAGACATCCTATGTAGTCAGTTGGCTGATGCCTATCTGCGCCATCATCCATCCTCTCGCAGATCTGACTCAGGGTGCCCTCTGTGCTCACCTTCCACTGCCATGGCTGCTGGGGAGGGGTTGGGTGGCAGGAGCAGTACCAGCTCCATCAGCAGCAGCCTGAGTCTACAGTCGCTGATTAGTACCTTTCTTCACCCGCATAGTGAAGCAACTCATCAGCAGCAGGTAGACCTGGAGCAGAACCTGAACCAGCAGGTGGTGGCATACTTTGACATGCCCATGCCAACACATCTTGACTTCTGGGAAGCCAAATTTGATTTGTGGCCGCAGCTAGCAGAGTTTGCCCTGGAAAAGCTGTGCTGCCAGGCCAGTAGTGTGCCATCAGAGCGTGTGTTTAGTGCGGTGGGGGCCATAGTCACTCAAGGAGAACTCATCTGTCCACGAAAAATGTGGAGAGACTGACCTTTGTGAAGATGAATCAGGCATGGCTCTGTCATTGATCCGCCATGTGACTCCTTGTTAGATTTGGTTTTGTGATCATACAGTATTAGTTCAAAGTAAATGCTGGGACATTAAACTTGAGTATCTAATATAAATCTTAAATTTAAATTTTAAAAAAATCGATGTAATCTTTTCTAGACTGAGGCCCTATGGTCGTCTACGTCATATTATCTGTGGAATTATTTCAAGAATCCAATGAAACAGGTTGGAGCCATAACTAGAGATGAGCGAATCGAAGTTGACGAACCCAAATTCGTTACAAATTTCATGAAAAATTTGATTTGCAACGAATACGAATATCGCCGCGATTCTATCGCACAAATCGCTTCATTAAACTCAATTTTACAGCGTTCCAGGCTATTGTAGAGCTAAGATGGCTGATCCACATGTGAGTACATGGGGCAGGGGATTATGGGAGGGCGGGAATGAAGGTAGGCGGGCTGACCCTGAACCACATGTGAGATGCAGCCTATCAGTGTTCACTGACCCCTTTCATGTCACAGCCCCTATATAATCGGCGGCCATCTTGCCTCTCCATTTCATCTATGCACTCAGATGGAGAGGACGGGACTGCGCATGTGTGAATAGCTCTTACCACAGCGTTACACTGCAACTGCTAGTCACATCAGCATTAGGGAAAGACAGGAGTGCAGAGTACTTTGCTGTAACACTGAGAAGGATCATTGATTGCTAAACCTCCTATTCACGTTATTGAGCATTGCAGCAGAGAGGGGCAGATAGCTGTCAGCTGCCCAATACAGATCTCCAAGCTGCCTGAACTTTCTGAAGCATCTTATCTCCTCATTTTTCAGCCCAATTGAGTTTTTTTTTTTTGCTCCACAAATCTTCTGCTGCTCAGAATTGTGTGACAGAGTGCAATTTAGGGTTTAATCCCTGGATTTTATTTTTTATTTTTTGTGGTGCTGCACTGTTGGGTCCTGCTGCTGTTCAGAAATAAGTCATATTAGTGTGGACTTTAGTGCCTTTTTTTTTACCATTTTTCACCTGTTATTCTGTCTCTTTGCTAAATTCAGTGTTATACCACACATTATACACCTGCCGGTGTATTAAAGAAAAAAAAGGTTTTCCTGCGTAAAAATACGCTTAACAGTGGCCTTATCATTGCAAAGGGCCTAAATACAAGCAAATAGCGTACCATATACCATCTTTTTTTCTGTCTCTGTGCTAAATTCAGTGTTATACCACACGTTATACACCTGCTGGTGTATTAAAGAAAAAAAAAGTTTTCCTGCGTAAAAATACGCTTAACAGTGGCCTTATCATTGCAAAGGGCCTAAATACAAGCAAATAGCGTACCATATACTACCTTTTTTTCTGCCTCTGTGGTAAATTAAGTGTAATACCAGACGTTATACACCTGCCGGTGTATTAAAGAAAAAAAAGTTTTTCCTGAGCACAAATACGCTTTTTCAGTGGCCTTATCATTCCAAAGGGCCTACATACAAGCAAATAGCGTACCATATACTACATTTTTTTATGTCTCTGTGCTAAATTGAGTGTTATACCACACGTTATACACCTGCCGGTGTATTAAAGAAAAAAAAAAGTTTTTTCCTGCTTACAAATACGCTTAACAGTGCGCTCATCATTTCAAAGGGCTTACATACAACCAAGTAGTGTACTATTTAGTACCTGTATTTCTGTCTCGGTGCTAAATTCAGTGCAATTCCACACATTAGTATACACTGGCTGGTGTATACAACAAAAAAGGTTTTTTTCTGCGTATAAATACGCTTAACAGTGCGCTCATCATTGCAAAGGGCATACATACAACAAAGGAGTGTACTATTTAGTAACTTTCATTCTGTCTAGGGCCTATATACTTTGAAAGGACAGCCGTAAGTTATCGCCTGCTGCTGTTCTAAACCCTCATAAACGCACTAAGTATGCCAGGCAGGGAAGTGCCAGGACGTGCACAGAGAAGGGGCAGAGGCCTACATACGTTAGGCAGCAGACTTGGGGCGAGTGGCAGCAGGAGTCGCAGCAATAGGCCAGAGCTCCCGTTAACACCCAGTGGTCGTGTCGTCAACCCATCTCTCCTCATCAATTGGTTTGCACATTCATCCCCATCATCACAAGCGACATCTGACAACCCCAGTCAAGAGTCGGTGGGTTCCTCAGACACAACCCTCAGTTGGCATGGCCCGGGAACAGTCCCCGTTATCTCATTGCCTTTGTCCCTTGCTGTTCCCTCTCCCAAAGAAATATCTCATGCTTTGGGTTCAGCTCCACTATTTAGTGAGGACGATGTAATAGAGGAAAGTCAGCATCTAATGAGCAGCCAAGAATGTGAGGAGACATGCGTCCCTTGCTCCGCAAGGCGGGCAAGTAGTGATGCGGAGAGTGACGTGGGAGGCAGTGTTTCTATTGTTTAGGGTCCTGAGGCAGACACTGTTGTGGAACAAGAGGAGGACATCAGTGACGTGCACACATCTTTTGATGATGATGAAGCCGATCGCAATTGGGAGCCGGGTACAGAAGCCGGGGCTTCATCATCATCAGGAGAAGAGATTTGCTCTTTGTCTATGAGGCAGCAAGGCGGTAGCATGGTTGGCAATCAGCGTGGTGGTGGCAGTAGTGGAAATTCAGGAGCCAAACGTGCCAGGGGGAGACCACCTGCTTCGCGGCAAGCTACCATTCAGGGAGGTAGTGGAACAGGGGTTCCTGGAGACGGCGCCAATAGCAGTGAAATAGTGCGAACTGCGGGTGGGAAAATCAGCTATTCTGCGGTGTGGTTGTTCTTCATAAAGAATCCGGAGGACCTTAGCGTAGTCACATGCAAAATCTGTGGCCAGAATGTGAAGCGTGGCCAGGGTCCCAATCTCGGCACCACGGCCCTGCGCCAACACATGATTCGCCACCATAAAGCGGCCTCGGAGAACCGTGGCTCCGAGGTAGTGGTCCAGCCTGCCGCATCACCCAGTGGCCATCCGCTCCCTCCGTCATCCAGCCAAGGCTCCACCACCTCAGCCGAAGGGAGCATTGTGTCAAACCCTCCTTCCAAGAGACTACAGTATGCGCCCACTCATCCAACGGCGCAGAAGTTGAATGTGCTCCTGTCCAAGTTGCTGGTGTTGCAGTCCCTCCCTTTCCAACTGGTGGACTCTGCAGCTTTCAGGGCATTGATGGCTTGTGCCGAGCCGAGGTGGAGAGTCCCAAGCCGTCATTTCTTTGTGAAGAAGGCAGTACCAGCCCTGCATAAGTTTGTACAAGAGAAGGTGGGCCAGTCCTTGAGCCTGTTGGTGTGTTCAAAAGTGCACGGCAGCGCCGACGTGTGGAGCTGTAACTACGGGCAGGGACAATACATGTCTTTTACGGCCCACTGGGTAAATGTTGTTCCTGCACAGCCACAACAGCAACTTGGACAGGTCACACCGCTTCCTCCTCCACACTCTGGCTCCCAGGCAGTTGGTCCTTTTACAGTGTGCGCCTCCTCCTCCTCCCCCATGTCCTCGGCCTCCACTGCACGTCCAAATCTCGATGGCCCTTCATCGTACCACATGTGTAGGGCACAGCGGTGTCAAGCCGTCCTTCATATGGTTTGCCTTGGTGAACGGAGTCACACAGGGGAGGAACTGCTAAAGTTCATAAGGGAAGAAATCCGAGTATGGCTTTCCCCACGAAATCTGGAAATGGGAACCATGGGGACCGACAATGGGAAGAACATTGTGGCCGTGTTGCGACAAGGAAGTGTGAACCATTCGCCCTGCATGGCACACATGTTGAATCTGGTTAGCAAGAACATCAAGTCTTCTCCCCATTTGCAAGACGTCCTGACAATGGCAAGGAAACTGTGCATGCACTTCAGCCACTCGTACACCGCCAAGCACACTTTGCTTGAGCTGCAGCGTCAGAACGGTATCCCACAACATAGTCTCATTTGTGACGTTGCCACACGTTAGAATTCCACCCTCCATATGTTGGAAAGACTATACGAACAAAGAAAAGCCATCACGGATTTTTTGATGATACAAGCAGATAGGAGTACTCCCCTGTGTAATTTCAATGTGAACGAGTGGGAGCTCATACGTGACACCTGCCGTATGCTGAGGCCCTATGAGGAAGCCACATTTTTTGTTAGTCGCTCGAATTACGCCATGAACGACGTAATTCTACTCCTACATTTACTCCAAAAATGTTTTGAAAATATGGCTGGTCACGGCAATGTAGATGTTGCGCCTACATCAGAAGGCTACATGAGTCCTGTGGGGGATGAACTGGAGGAGGATGATGAGGGGCAGAGCGGAGCACAGTTTACGGTGGATGAGATGGCCGGTGTTTTTGGTCATTGGACAGGAGAGGAGGAGCAGCAGCAGCCAGAGGAGCTGTAGGGTTATTATGAGGGAGGCAAGACAGAGGACCCAGACACACCGTGGCAGTATGCAGTGGAGATGGAGGCAGGTAGTCCCAGCGAGTCACTGTCATAAATGGCACGATGCATGCTGAGTTGCTTGCGTAGTGACCCCCGAATTGTCAAAATTCGTCAGCGCGATGACTTCTGGATCTCCACCTTATTAGACCCTTGCTACCGGCCCAGAATGTGGGCCTTTTTTACACCCACTGAGAGGGAGGACAAACTGACCTACTTCAGGGAGCTTCTACGTAGTCGGTTGGCTGATGCCTATCGACCACATGGTCCATCCACTCGCAGGTCTGACTCGAGGGGGCCCTCTGCGCTCACCTTCCACTGCCACGGCTGCTGGGGAGGGGTGGCAGGAGCAGTACCGGCTCAATCAGCAGCAGCCTGAGTCTACAGTCGCTGATGAGTAGCTTCCTTCAGCTGCATAGTGAAGCTACTCATCAGCAGCAGGTGGACATGGAGCAGGACCTGAACCAGCAGGTGGTGGCTTACCTCGACATGACCCTGCCAACAACCGTTGAAGATCCGCTGGACTTCTGGGCAGCCAAACTCAATTTATGGCCGCAACTAGCGGAGTTTGCCCTGGAAAAGCTGTCCTGCCCGGCCAGTAGTGTGCCCTCAGAGCGGGTGTTTAGTGCGGCCGGGGCCATAGTCACCCCAAGGTGAACTCGTCTGTCCACTAAAAATGTGGAGAAACTGACATTTGTCAAGATGAATCAGGGATGGATCAGCCAGGATTTCCAGCCACCAATGACAGATGGGTCTGAGTAGATTGACCATGCTCCTACAACAAAATTTTCTCTATTGTGGTTGGTTATGAAACCCTCTGGGGCAGACCTGGGCATTGTACGGCCCGCTTGCGAATTTCGCAATGAGAATTTTATTCGCGAATATCGCATATTCGCGAATTTGCGAATTTTCGCGAATATAGCACTATATATTCATAATTACGAATATTTTTTTTTTTTCACAGTACACATCACATCTATCATCCCACTCTGCTTCCAGCTTGTGTGGTGTAAAGAAGGCTGTGAGACTGGTGTGCCAATTTTCACATATGCAAATTTTCGCTTATGCTAATTTTAGTATGTGCTAGTTTTCGCATACGCAAATTTTCGCATATGCGAAAATAAAATGAGAATATTACGAATATGCAAATTTAGCGAATATATGACGAATATTCGTCCATATATTCGCGAATATTCGCGAATTCGAATATGGCCTATGCCGCTCAACACTATTGGGGGACAACTATGCTGCCTAATCTGGGGGACATCTATGCTGCCTAATCTGGGGGACATCTATGCTGCCTAATCTGGGTGACATCTATGCTGCCTAATCTGGGGGCCAACTATGCTCCTAATCTGGGGGACAACTATGCTCCTAATCTGGGGGACAACTATGCTCCTAATCTGGGGGACATCTATGCTGCCTAATCTGGGTGACATCTATGCGGCCTAATCTGGGGGACAACTATGCTCCTAATCTGGGGGACATCTATGCTGCCTAATTTGGGTGACATCTATGCTGCCTAATCTGGGGGACAAGTATGCTCCTAATCTGGGGGACATCTATGCTGCCTAATCTGGGGGACAAGTATGCTCCTAATCTCGGTGACATCTATGCTGCCTACTCTGGGGGACAAGTATGCTCCTAATCTGGGGGACATCTATGATGCCTAATCTGGGGGACATCTATGCTGCCTAATCTGGGGGACATCCATGCTGCCTAATCTGGGGGACATCTATGCTGCCTAACCTGGGGGACATCTATGCTGCCTAACCTGGGGGACATCTATGCTGCCTAATCTGGGGGACAAGTATGCTCCTAATATGGGGAAAACTGATGCTTCTGGCCTTGGGCCTATCATTTTTTGAAGTTTAGCAGTAGCTAAATACATGCTTAATGCAAATGTCAACATTGATTTTTAAATGTAAGGGGTTATGAAACCCTCTTGGGTACTGCGAATGACTGCTCCAGACTCAATCTGTGTCTTTCACAAACTACTTGCCTCCCTGGTGCCTCAGGCCTTGGGCCTTACATTTTTGGATGTTTAGCCGTAGCTAAATACATGCTTAATGCAAATTTCAACAATGATCGTTAAATTCTCGGCGCTCTGCCAGGGCCTTCTCCTACCCCGCCTGGGCCGATCCGAGGACCTCACTAACCAACTCACTAATCCAATCGCTTATAGCGACGGGCGGTGTGTACAAAGGGCAGGGACTTAATCAACGCCAGTTTATGACCCTCACTTACTGGTAATTCCTCGTTTTAAGGTTAAATAATTGCAATCACAGATCCCTATCACGAACTGGTTTCAGCGTGCAACACGCACCTGTCCTTGAAAGATAGAGACGTTAATCCGTTCAGTGGAGCGCTAGTGCGGCCCCGGACAACTGGGGCCATAACACTCCTGTTATTGCTCGATCTCGCAATTGATCGGGTAAGGGGTTATTAAAGCCTCTTGGGTACTGCTGAGTCCTACTCCTGACTGCTCCGGGTGCAATGTATGGGGTAATTAAACAGTCTTGGGTAGTGTTATTGTTAAATTTACTGGTAATTTTATCAGTAATAAAATTGAATTTTGCAGAATGCTAATCGTTACACAACGGAACGCTTGTTGCGTGTGATTTTTTAATGAAAAAAATAAATAAATAGATGGAGAGGGATTAACTCTGCTTAATCATTTTTGGCGATTAAAATCCTTTTGTCATATGATTTTTTGGAGACAGATGCGCTTACACACATGTAATCATTTTTTTAACCAAATTTCAAACATTGTGTGGTTTATTATTTTTGAGAAGAATGTCTTTTGGTGGTCCACCATCCTGCATTATAGAGTCTTCTGAACTGCTGTATATGCGCTTGTTTTTAAAAAAAAAAAGGTATTTTGTCAGACAATTTCGATAAAATGTTGTGGATTTTTGTGAAGCCCGGGTGATGGGTGTGTACTCGTGCATCAGTCAACTCCAGTCTGTGTCTGTTAGGCAATATATGGGTTACTGATGCAGCAGAGGTGGGGCCTTGGTCTTGGAATTTCAATTATTTAAAAAAAATTGAACATATTGTGTGGTTTATAATATTAGAGAAGAATGCCTTTGGGTGGTCCACCGTCCTGCATTATAGAGTCTTCTGAACTGCTGTATATGCGCTTGTTTTAACAAAAAAGGTATTAGACAATTTAAAAGAAAATTCGAATTTTTTAGGGGTGGATTGTGAAGCCCGGGTGTGTACTCGTGCATCAGCCAACTCCAGGCTGGGTCTTTCAGGCAATCTATGGGTTACTGATGCAGCTGAGGTGGGGCCTGGGTCTAGGAATTTCAATAAAAAAAAAAATCAACAATTGTGTGGTTCATTATTTTTGAGAAGAAAGTCTTTGGGTGGTCCACCATCCTGCCTTATAGAGTCTTCTGAAATATTGGATATGCGTTGTGCTTACACAAAGTTGTAAATTAAAAAAAAAAAATGTATACAATTTTGTTGATTTTGGGGCGGATTGTGAAGCCCTGTGTGTACTGGTGCATCAGCCAACTCCAGGCTGTGTCCTTCAGGCAATAAATGGGTTCCTGATGCTGCAGAGGTGGGGCCTGGGTCTGGGAATTTAAAATTTTTGGATTGCGGGTGCTACAAAAAAAGATGGACACACCCTAATTAGTTCAGTGGAGCGCACCTGCGGCCCCGGACATCTGAGGGCATAACACACCTGTTATTGCTCGATCTCAGGAGAAGGGGGGTTCAACATCGGGAGAAGAGAGTTGCAGGTTGCCCTTGAATCAGCAAGGCGGTAGCACGGTTGGCAGTCAGCGTGGTGTGGCAGTAGTGGAAATTCTGGAGCCAAACGTGCCCAGGGGAGACCACCTGCTTCGCGGCACCTTACCTTTTCCGGGAGTTAGCGGGTTACCAGCACCGGTCAATGAAAGATAGAGACACGCTAATCCGTTCAGTGGAGCGCGCCTGCGGCCCTGGAAGTCAGAGGGCATAACACACCTGGCATTGCTCGATCTCGCAATTGATTGTGCAAAGGTAGGGGGTTATTAAAGCCTCTTGGGTACTGCTGAGGCCTACTCTTGACTGCTCCTGGTGCAATGTATGGGGTAATTAAACACTTTTGGGTAGTGTTTTTTTATTTTTATTTACTGATAATTTTATCAGTAATAAAATAGAATTTTCAAGAATGCTAATCATTACACAACGGAACGCTTGTTGCGTGTGATTTTTTAATGGAAAAAAAAATAAAATACGGACAGGGATTAACTCTGCTTCATCATTTTGGGCGAAAAAATTCCTTTGGTGATCTGATCTTTTGGAGACAGATGCGCTTACACACATATTGAATTAGTTTTTGTAAAAAAATTTCAAACATTGTGTGGTTTATTATTTTTGAGAAGAAAGTCTTTGGGTGGTCCACCGTCCTGCATTATAGAGTCTTGTGAACTGTTGGATATGCGCTTGTTCTTACACAAAGGTATTTCTAATAAATTGTAATCTGCATGTCATACTGAATAACAGTATGATTTCACTAACACACCATATTCCCTATGCGTGTTAGGACAAGGCAAAGTGTTCTACACCCATATTCAGCCTCTCTGTAGGCCAGAAATAGCCATTTTTAATAACAGTTTGCTGCGAATAAATTCGGACCGAACCAAAGAAAATTCGGCAAATAGGCCAAATCGAATTTTTCTGAAATTCGCTCATCTCTAAATGAAATGAAAATAAAATGACATTATAGATTCTTACGTATCTTATGTTCATATTTTTGTGTCTTTTTGTCTGCCAGGTAAGAGAAGTTGTGCAGGTGAGACTTTGGCCAAAATGGAGCTGTTCCTCTTCTTCACCACCCTGCTCCAGAACTTCACATTCCTGGCCCAGCCTGGTGCTATACTGGACCTGAGTCCTGCAATGTCCTCAACCAATGGTCCCAAACCTTACGAAATCTGTGCTATGCCCTGCAGCTAGGAGATGGGTTAGTCACGTCTAACCTGCGATGTATAATATAAGAGATGTATAATGTAAGATAATTTCTGCTTGTAAGGGGGAAAAAGTCCTGCTGTTAATATTTTTCCATAAAAACTGTAAATCCAGAGAGCATGAGGATATGCAAAGTTCATATGGGACGAAAAACTGAGGGCATCCTAAAAGTGAGCAGAGAACTCACATCCTCACCATAGTTGTTTTCTGTGTTTCAGGAGGCCCCTTTATTAAAGAAAGAGAACGACCAAGTATGAGTGACTACCACTCTGTTGGCCCTGGCCCAGCTATATGCTACATTCACTTAAAGGGGTACTCTGGTGGAATATATATATATTTTTAATCAACTGTTGCCAGAAAGTTAAACAAATTTGTAAATGACTTCTATTTAAAAATCTTAATCCTTCCCGTACTCATCAGCTGGTGTATGCTCCACAGGAAGTTAAGTTGTTCTTTCCTGTCTGACCACAGTGCTCTCTGCTGTTAACTCTGTCCATGTTAGGAACTGTCCAGAGCAGGAACAAATCCCCATAGCAAACCTTTTCTGCTATGGACAGTTCCTGACACGCACTGTTGTCAGACAGTAAAAAGAAATTCAAAAAGAAAATAACTTTCTGTGGAGCATACAGCAGCTAATAATTACTGGAAGAGTTAAGATTTTGGAATATAAGTCAATTACCAATCTGTTTAACTTTCTGGCACCAGTTGATTTAAAAAAAAATAATAATAATTCCACCGGAGTACCCCTTTCAGTGAGTGCTATGTCTACTACATTTTCCCTCCTGCTGAACTAAACTTCGGCTTCAGCTTATCTTTGGGGAAATTTGTTTTCTAATGGAAGGGTTTGTCTTGGTATACAACATTCAAGTGTATTGAGCTCACATGACCACTCACTTGTTTCATGGTCCATGAAAAATGTATTTTTAATTGTTATATAAATTTTTATATAAAAAAAATGTAGACCGGTTTCTTGACCGGTGGTCCTTATTGGACCCTATTGTTCATGTAAGCAGTCAAGGCTTCTGTAATTTTTAGCACGTTAATGTTTTACTATTTTCTGTTTAAAGGGGTACTCCGCCCCTATACATGTTATCCCCTATCCAAAACCGAAAGACCAGGGAGTCAGGAGTTTGTCTGGCGCAGAGAGGAACCATCAGTCAGCCAAGTAAAATCAATGGATTTATTAGATGCAACGCGTTTCGCTGCGCATGCGCAGCTTCATCAGGCATAACAAGAGAAGGCTGGTAATAGGTATATATACCTCCAGGAATTAACCATTAGAGTACTTTTTGAAAGGGTTGTTACATAAAATTACAAATCCACATATGAATGTGAGAATGTATAAAAAAGATATCAATAAATATAAATAGACAGACAAAAATCACAAAAATAATAAAACAATAATGTAAAAGCACAATGAAATCATATAAACATATACATATATATATATATATATATATATATATATATATATATATATATATATATATAATACAATTATCGCATGTGGTGTGAATATACCACCACAAGCGACTCAAGCAATCGCATCGCCTAGTCACCGGTGCGGCATTCAACAACGCAAGTTGGATATTATTTTAATATAAAGACCTATAAGGTGCTATGTATGTTGGTTCAAAAGAGTAATAGATTTGTATATCAATGCATTATTAAATTAAAAATAAACAGTGCGGTAAAACAAATCGCAACTGACCAGAGGGTGATGTATGAACACTATTTAGAGAAAGTGAAAAAAATGAACTAGGATGACTAGTGCGGTATTGAATATAGCACCCGGCGAAAACGCAGGGTGTGAATATTCGTAAAGATCCAAATATACAAACATTATATAAATAAATAAAAGATGCGAAAGTTTCTGTATACAGAAAGGAAGGAAAAACAAAAAACGGAACATGAATAATACAATTATTTTTTATTATTCATGTTCCGTTTTTTGTTTTTCCTTCCTTTCTGTATACAGAAACTTTCGCATCTTTTATTTATTTATATAATGTTTGTATATTTGGATCTTTACGAATATTCACACCCTGCGTTTTCGCCGGGTGCTATATTCAATACCGCACTAGTCATCCTAGTTCATTTTTTTCACTTTCTCTAAATAGTGTTCATACATCACCCTCTGGTCAGTTGCGATTTGTTTTACCGCACTGTTTATTTTTCATTTAATAATGCATTGATATACAAATCAATTTTTTACTCTTTTGAACCAACATACATAGCACCTTATAGGTCTTTATATTAAAATAATATCCAACTTGCGTTGTTGAATGCCGCACCGGTGACTAGGCGATGTGATTGCTTGAGTCGCTTGTGGTGGTATATTCACACCACATGCGATAATTGTATATATATATATATATATATATATATATATATATATATATATATATATGTATATGTTTATATGATTTCATTGTGCTTTTACATTATTGTTTTATTATTTTTGTGATTTTTGTCTGTCTATTTATATTTATTGATATATTTTTTATACATTGTCACATTCATATGTGGATTTGTAATTTTATGTAACAACCCTTTCAAAAAGTACTCTAATGGTTAATTCCTGGAGGTATATATACCTATTACCAGCCTTCTCTTGTTATGCCTGATGAAGCTGCGCATGCGCAGTGAAACGCGTTGCATCTAATAAATCCATTGATTTTACTTGGCTGACTGATGGTTCCTCTCTGCGCCAGACAAACTCCTGACTCCCTGGTCTTTCGGTTTTGATTTTACTCTCACCCAGGAGGGCTGCAGTGGACCTTCTTCTTTACTTCTTCTGCACTTTACCTTGTTGTGTGTGGGCGCACAACCAACTCTGGTAAGCGGCTTGGGAATTACCGTCCCCTACCCCCACCAACAAGATCTACTGATCCCACACATGAGGCGCCTTCCTCCCTCTCTCTAGATCCCCTATCCAAAGGATAAGGGATAACATGTCTGATTGCCGGGGACAACCGCAACCTCTTGGCCGGCACTGAGGCGTTACAGTCATGGAAGCTTGGGGCTTCCATGCTTGTGATGTCATGCCCCCTCCATTCATGTCTATCGGAGGGGGCGTGATGCCTAGTACACAGCTGTCACGCCTCCTCCCTTAGACATGAAAGGAGGGGGCATGGCTGCTGTGGCGGCACAGAGTTCCTTTCATGCACCGGATGACTGTGGTGCCACGGCAGAGATCACGGGGTTCCCCAGTGGCCGGAACCCCGATATCAGACATGTTATCCGCTATCCTTTGGATAGGGGATAACCATGTCTAGCAGCAGAGTACCCCTTTAACTCTCCCTTAGACATATTTCTATTCATTTTTTCCTCTCCATCATGTACAGCTCATAAATGTTAATTTTCTTTTTAATGTTTTATGTTTTTTGTAAATTCCCCTTTACAGCTAAATAAGCAATATTATGATATAATTAAATAATACCTTGACTTGTGTGTCGCATTTGATATGTGATCCTGAGATCAGTACAGTCTGGTTCTGCAGTCAAATTACTTTCTATCTAAAATGGAATATAAAGGGTATGGGTTATACAACTATAAACTGCAAAGTATAGACATACAATGATACAGTGAGAACCCAGTACAGTCAGTCAGTAGACAGTAGTGGGCAGAGGCAATAGGTTAAAGGTCAGCAGAGAGTGGTCGTGACTAAAGATGAGCGAATCGAAGCTGACAAACCCAAGTTAATTACAAATTTCATGAAATATTCAATCTGCAATGAATGCGAATATCGCCGCAATTCTATTGCGTGAATAGCTTAAACTGCAATTACTGCGGTCCAGGCTCCAGGGCATCTAAAATGGCCATGTCAGTACATGGGGCATCTAAAATGGCCATGTCAGTACATGGGGCATCTAAAATGGCCATGTCAGTACATGGGGCAAGGGAGGATGGGGGGGCGGGAAGGGAAGTAGGCAGGATGACCCTGAATCACATGCAGGATGCAGCCTATCAGCAGCCAGTCACCCCTGTGATGTCACAGCCCTATATAATCGGCAGCCATATTGCGGCCAGCTACTTCATTCATTACACTGCAAACAGATAGGACGGACATCGCTGTGTGTGTATGTTACAGCAGAGAAAAGCTTATTCCAGCAGCATTCTGGTGGACAGAGAGCAATGGTTTTTTTTTTCACTGAAAAGGATTTTTACTGCAGGCATTAACCTCCCAGTCGCTTTCTTCAGCATTGTATTACAGAGAGGGGCAGATAGCTGTGTGTTGCCTCATACATTTCAACAAGCTGCCTCAACTTCATAAATCTTAGCAGAGGAGGCAGGAAGAATGTTTCAGTGCAATTCTGCATCTTTGATCCACAACAAATCATCTGCTGGTTATACTAGTCTGTAGACGGTATAATACCCAGCAGTCCATTCCTAATAGTCTTTGACAGAGTGACATTTTGTGTTCAGTACACAGCTTTTTTGCGCTGCAGCACTGTTGTGTACTGCTGGTGTTGTTCAAAAATACTTTTTTTTTAAGCGTACTGTAACGCATTTTTATGCCCTCATAAGTGCGTACCGCATACGTACATCTAAGTAGTGTACTATTTTGTATCTGTTAATCTGTCAAAGGCCTACATAATGTGAAAGGACAGCTAAAAGTAATCACCGTCTGGTGTTTTACTCCAATACGTTTATTAAGCGTACTGTGCCGCATTTTTCTGCCCCCATAAGTTCATACCACATACGTACATCTAAGTAGTGTACTATTTTGTACCTGTTAATCTGTCAAGGGCCTATATACTGTGAAAGGACAGCTAATAGTACACACCTGCTGCTGTTCTAAACAAATACTGTTTTAAGTGTAGTTTTGTACTCCTCTAATATACGCAATAAATATGTCAGGCAGAGTAGTGCCAGGACATGCACAGTGGAGTGGCAGAGGCCTAAATTCATCAGGCACAGGCAGAGGTCGCAGCAGAGTAGGGGTGTGTGGCAGCCGGAGTCGCAGCTAGAGGTCTGAGCTCCCAGTGTCAGCTAGCAGCCGTGTCTCAACAAGTGGCCGTGGCCCTGGACACTAAAACTTGGGAGTTAAAATTTCAATTTCAAAATCCTCAATTTCAATTTCAAAATCTTAAATTTATATCTAAAAATCTAAAATTTCAATGGTCTCCTCATACTTCAGCCACCTCCAGGCTGTTTCATTCAGCCACTATATGGTCTACTCATGCTTCAGCCACCTCCAGGCTGTGTCATTCAGCCGATATATGGTTTGCTGATGCTGCTGGGTCTGGATCTAAACATTTTTTATGGTAGCACTAGCTACCTCTTAAATCTTCAATTTAAATTTCAAAATATGTGTTTTAATCTTAGGGATTGTGAAGCCCTAGAGTATCCTCATGCTGCTGCCAACTCCAGGCTGTGTCATTCAGCCACTATAAGGTCTCCTCATGCTGCCAATACCTCCACGCTGTCATTCAGCCACTATATGGTCTCCTCATACTGATGCCACCTCCAGGCTCTGTCATTGTGCCGCTCTGCGGCAGTGATTCTAAAAGCGATGCCTGTAATCTGCATGTCATACTGAATAACGGTATTATTTCACTACCCCACCACACTCCATATGCGTGTTAGAACAAAGCAAAGTGTTCTACACCCCTATTGATACTCTGTGTAGTCCAGAAATAGCCATATTTAATATAGATTTGCCGCAAATAAATTCGGATCAAACCAAATTTTTTCGGCTGAATCAAATTTTTAAAAAGTTTGCTCATCTCCAGTCGTGACATTTCCTCTGTAGTATACAGCCCCTAAAAAGTACTGGATGGATGAAGAATTTTTGATAGAAGTAATTTACAAATCTGTTTATCTTTCTGGCACCAGTTGATTTAAGAAAAAAAAGGTTTTCCACGGGAGTACTCCTTTAAGGTGAAAATGGGCTGAGTCCTTAACCCCTTAAGGACCCCCCATGTCAGCGATCGCCGCAAATCACCAGTGAATTCACACCGCTTTGTTTAGAAGCGACAACCAATAACAGATCGGGGGCGGGGGGGTTAACTTTCGGTTTCCCCATTCTGCCCACCCACAATAGGCGGGGCAGAATGGGGAAACCGACAGGAACCAGCGCCGAAGGTCCACTTACCCATTGGCGGAGTCTGCGGGCAGCGATCGGCTGCGGTGATCAGTTGGCGGCGATGTTGTGTGGCTGGCTCCCTGGATCCTACGGAAGCCGGTGAGTTGCCTAGCAACATCTGGAGGTCTACAGTTTGAGACCACTACACAGTGGTCTCTAAACTTTAGCACTCCAGATGTTGCAAAACTACAACTCCCATCATGCCCAGACAGCTGTTTGGGCATGCTGGGATTTGCAGTTTTGCAACAGCTGGAGGGCTACAGTTTGGAGATCACTGTGCAGTGTTCTCTAAACTGTGGCCCTCTAGATCTTGCAAAACTACAACTCCTAGCATGCCCACACAGCAGTTTGCTGTCTGGGCATGCTGGGATTTGTAGTTTTGCAACATCTGGAGGGCCACAGTTTGGAGATCACTGTGCAATGGTCTTTAAACTGTAGCTCTCCAGATGTTGCAAAACTGCAAATCCCAGCATGCCCAAACAGCAAACAGCTATCTCGACATGCTGGGAGTTGTAGTTGCGTACCTCCAGCTGTTGCATAACTACATCTCCCAGCATACCCTTTGGTGATCAGTACATGCTGGGAGTCTTAGTTTTAAAACAGCTGGAGGCACACTGGTTGGAAAATATTGAGTTTGGTAGCTGAACCTAAATGAAGGTTTTCCAACCAGTGTGCTTCCAGCTGTTGCAAAAGTACAACTCCCAGCATGCACGGTCTGTCAGTACATGCTGGGAGATGTAGTTTTGAAACAGCTGGAGGTTTCCCACCCATGTGAATGTACAGGGTACATTCACACGGGTGGGTTTGCAGTGAGTTTTCTGCTTCAAGTTTGAGCTGCGGTAAACTTTTTGCAGCAGCGCAAACTCCTAGCAGGAAACTCACTGTAATCCTCCGCCTGTGCGAATGTACCCTAAAAACACTACACTACACTAAGAAACACTACATATACACCCCCTTTACACTGTCCCCCCCCCCCCCCCATTAAAAATTTAAAACATATTGTATGGCAGTGTTTCCAATAGGAGCCTCCAGCTGTTGCAAAACAACAACTCCCAACATTTCCAGACAGCCACTGACTGTCCAGGCATTCTGGGAGTTTAGCAACAGCTGGAGGCACCCTTTTTGGGAATCACTGGCGTAGAATACCCCTATGTCCACCCCTATGCAATCCCTAATTTTGTCCACAAATGCGCATGGCGCTCTCTCACTTTGGAGCTCTGTCGCATTTCAAGTAAACAGTTTAGGGACACATATGGGGTATTTCCGTACTCGGGAGAAATTGCACTACACATTTTGGGGGCTTTTTCTCCTTTTACCCCTTATGAAAAGGAAAAGTTGGGGGCTACACCCGCCTGTTAGTGTAAAACATTTTCAAAATGTACACTAACATGCTGGTGTTGCCCCATACTTTTTATTTTCACAAGAGTTAAAAGGAAAAAAAGACCCCCAAAATTTGTAACGCAATTTCTCCTGAGTACGGAAATACCCCATATGTGGGCGTAAAATGCTCTGCGGACGCACGACAAGGCTTAGGAGTGAGAGCGTACTATGTACATTTGAGGTCTAAATTGGTGATTTGAACAGGGGTGGCTGATTTTACAGCGGTTCTGACATAAACACAAAAAAAGAAATACCCACATGTGAACCCATTTTGGAGACTGCACCCCTCATGGAACATAACAAGGGGTACAGTGAGCCTGAACACACCACAGGTGTTTAATGAAAATTCTTCAAATTTGGATGGAAAAATTTAAAAACATTTTTCACTAAAATGCTTGTGTTACCTTAAATTTTTCATTTTCACAAAGGAAAATAGGAAAAAAAGCCCCACAAAATTTGTAACCCAATTTCTTTTGAGTAAGACCATACCCCATATGTGGATGTAAAGTGCTCTGCTGGAGCACTACAATGCTCAGAAGAGAAGGAGCGCCATTGGGCTTTTGAAGATAAAATTTGTCCAGAATTGAAGGCCACGTGTGTTTACAAAGCCCTCATAGTGCCAGAACAATGCCCCCCCCCACATGTGACCCCATTTTGAAAACTACACCCCTCACGTAATGTAATAAGGGGTACAGTGAGCATTTATGCCCCACAGGTGTCTAACAGATTTTTGAAACAGTGGTCAGTGAAAATGAAAAATGTAATTTTTCAATTGCACAGCCCACTGTTCAAAAGATTTGTGAAACGCCAGTTGGGTGTAAATACTCACTGCACCCCTTATTAAATTCTGTGAGGTGTGTAGTTTCTAAGGTCCACTGTTCTGGCAGCACATGGCCCCTGATTTCCATTCCAAACAAATTTTCTTTCTAAAAGCTCAATGGTGCTCCTCCCCTTGTGAGCATTGTAGTGCACCAGCAGAGCACTTAACATCCACACATTTCCATACTCAGAAGAAATGGGGTTACACATTTTGGGGGCCATTTTCTCCTTGTAGAAATGTAAAATTTTGAGAAAAAACAGCATTTTTGTGATTTTTTTTTTTCATTTACACATCCACCTGTGAGTGTTAAGGCTCACTGTACCCCTTGTTACGTTTCTTCAGGGGTGTAGTTTCCAAAATAGTATGCCATGTGTTTTTTTTTTTTTTTTGCTGTTCTGGCACGATATGGGCTTCCTAAATGCAACATGCCCCCCAAAAACCATTTCAGCAAAATTTGCTTTCCAAAAGCCAGATGGGACTCCTCCTCTTCTGAGAATTGTAGTTTGCCAGCAGAGCACTTGATGGGTACATTGGGTATTTACATACTCAGGAGAGATGGGGTTACAAATTTTGGGGGGCATTTTCTCCTATTACCCCTTGTAAAAATTTAAAATATGGGGGAAAACTAGCATTTTAGTGAAAAAAAAAATCATTTACACATCCAAATTTAATGAAAAGTCGTCAAACACGGATGGGGTGTTAAGACTCACTGTACCCCTTGTTTCGTTCCTTGAGGGGTGTAGTTTTCAAAATAGTATGCCATGTGTTTTTTTTTCTATTCTAGCACCATTGGGGCTTCTTAAATGTGACATACCCCCCAAAAAACATTTCAGAAAAACTCACTCTCCAAAATCCCATTGTTGCTCCTTCCCTTCTGAACCCTCTACTGCGCCCTCCGAACACTTGACATACACATATGAGGTATTTCCTTACTCAAGAGAAATTGGGTTACACATGTTATGAAGATTTCTCTCTTTTATCCCTTGTTAAAATTCAAAAATTGGGTCTACAAGAACATGCCAGTGTAAAAAATGAAGATTTTGAATTTTCTCCTTCAATTTGCTGCTATTTCTGTGAAACACCTAAAGGGTTAAGAAACCTTTTGAATGTCACTTTGAATACTTTGAGGGGTACAGTTTTTATAGTGGGGTCATTTATGGGGTAATTCGAATATGAAGGCCCTTCAAATCCACTTCAAAACTGAACTGGTCCCTGAAAAATTTCGATTTTGAAAATTTTGTAAAAAATTTGAAAATTGCTTCTATACTTTGAAGCCCTCTGGTGTCTTCCAAAAGTAAAAAGACATCAACTTTATGATAGAAAGCAGACATATTGAATATGTGAATCAATATATAATTTATTTGGAATATTCATTTTCCTTATAAGCAGAGAGCTTCAAAGTAAAAAAAAAAGCTAAATTATCAAATTTTTCATCAAATTTTTGAATTTTTCACCAAGAAATGATGCAAGTATTGAATTTTTTTTTTACCACTAACATAAAGTAGAATATGTCATGAAAAAACAATCTTGGAATCATAATGAAAGGTAAAAGCATCCCAGAGTTATTAATTCTTAAATGGGCACTGTCACCAACTTTATTTTTTGATATGTTGTAGTACTTATGTACTCCAACATATCTCTAATATACTTTTATTATTTTTTTTCATTAAAATGCTTTAATTTACATTTAAAAACTGGCCACTAGGGGTCACCCTCCTAGTGGCCGGCTGCAGCCTGGCGTGACTTCACGCCTGAAAAAGGACTGATTTTGGCCTGGCAATCAGTCCTTTTTAATTTAGGCTGCTCTTGCTCCATGCCTGTCAATCAGACAGGCAGGGAGCGAGCGCATTGGCTCCCCGGCCACTGGCTGGGAGGCCACTCCTCCCGCAAATGTCATCGCGCCGCTGTCCCTGCACGCCTGCTGCCGGACTCTGCAGCAACTGTAAGTGTAATGTGGGAAAGGGGTTTGCGGGAGGGGGGTTTGTGATGGAGGGAACGGGGTATGCGGGGGGGGGGGGTTGTGATGGAGGGAACGGGGTATGGCGTGGGGGGGGGGGTTGACAGAGGGAACGGGCTAGCGCCGTAGCGCCGCAGCGCCGCATGGAACTAACTTATAGCTTATCTACACAGGGTGCCTGCAGCTGTTTCACTACTACAACTCCCAGGATGCCCTGACAGCCAATAGATGTCAGGGCAAGCTGGGAATTGTAGTGGTGAAACAGCTGGAGGCCCCCTGTGTAGATAAACTAAGGGCGGAAGTCCCCCCCCCAGCAGGCATCAGTGACGTGGTGAGCACACTACCAGGCAGAAAAAAAGTTCTTTTTAAAATAGTAAAAAGAAAAATTAAAAGCAGGGAGGAGGTTAGGGATAGATGTGCAATAGGCAGGGACAGAAAAAAAAATAGGATGGTGGGAGCTACCCTTTAAAGTGACAGTGGTCAGATGTGCAAAAAATGGCCGGGTCCTACAGTGAAAATTTTGCTTTTTTTTTTTACTTTGAAGCTCTCTCCTTATAAGGTAAATGAATATCCCAAATAAATTATATATTGATTCACAAATACAATATATCTACTTTATGTTTCCATCATAAAATTGACAAGTTTTTACTTTTGGAAGACATCAGAGGGCTTCAAAGTTCAGCAGCAATTTTCCAATTTTTCACAAAATTTTCAAAATCGAAATTTTTCAGGGACCAGTTAGTTTGAAGTGGATTTGAAGGGCCTTCTTATTAGAAATACCCCACATATGACCCCATTATAAAAACTGCACCCCTCAAAGTATTCAAAATGACATTCAAAAGGTTTATTAACCCTTTAGGTGTTTCACAGGAATAGCAGCAAATTGAAGGAGAAAATTCTAAATCTTAATTTTTTACACTGGCATGTTCTTTTAGACCCAGTTATTGAATTTTTACAAGTGGTAAAAGGAAATCTTCCTAAAATGTGTAACCCAATTTCTCTCGAGTAAGAAAATACCTCATATGTGTATGTCAAGTGTTCGGCGGGCACAATAGAGGGCTCAAAGTCAGACAGTGGGATTTTGGAGAGTGCGTTTTTCTGAAATGGTTTTTGGGGGGCATGTCACATTTCGGAAGCCCCTATGGTTCCGGGACAGCAAAAAAAAACCACATGGCATACTATTTTGGAAACTACACACCTCAAGGCATGTAACAAGGGGTCCAGTGAGCCTTAACACCCCACAGGTGTTTGACGACTTTTCGTAAAAGTTGGATGTGTAAATGATTTTTTTTTTCCACTAAAATGCTAGTTTTCCCTCAAATTATTTTTTTTTACAAGGGGTGATAGGACAAAATGCCCCCCAAAATTTGAAACCCCATCTCTTCTGAGTATGGAAATACCCCATGTGTGGTTGTCAAGTGCTCTGCTGGCACACTACAATGCTCAGAAGAGAAGGAGCGCCATTGAGCTTTTGGGAAAAAAATTGTTTGGAATGGAAGTCAGGGGCCATGTGCGTTTACAAAGCCCCCCGTGGTGCCAGAAAAGTGGACCCCTCCCCCCCACGTGACCCTATTTTGGAAACTACAACACTCACAGAATGTAATAAGGGGTGCAGTGAGTATTTACACCCCACTGGTGTTTGACAGATCTTTGGAACAGTGGGCTGTGCAAATGAAAAAGTAAATTTTTCATTTTCACGGACCACTGTTCCAAAAATCTGCCAGACACCTGTGGGGCATAAATGCTCACTGTACCCCTTATTACATTACGTGAGGGGTGTAGTTTCCAAAATGGGGTCACATATGGTATTTTTTTTTTTAATTTATGTCAGAACCGCTGTAAAATCGGACACCCCTGTGCAAATCATCAATTTAGGCCTCAAATGTACATAATGCTCTCTCATTCCTGAGCCTTGTTGTGAGCCCGCAGAGCATTTTACGCCCACATATGGGATATTTCTGTATTCAGGAGAAATTGCGTTACAAATTTTGGGGGTCTTTTTTTCCTTTTAACTCTTGTGAAAATAAAAAGTATGGGGAAACACCAGCATGTTAGTGTACATTTTTTTTTATTTCTCTACACTAACAAGCTGGTGTAGCCCCCAACTTTTCCTTTTCATAAGGGGTAAAAGGAGAAAAAGCCCCCCAAAATTTGTAGTGCAATTTCTCCCTAGTACGGCGATACCCCATATGTGTCCCTAAACTGTTTCCTTGAAATACGACAGGGCTCCAAAGTGACAGAGCTCCATGCGCATTTGAGGACTAAATTAGGGATTGCATAGGGGTGGACATAGGGGTATTCTACACCAGTGATTCCCAAATAGGGTGCCTCCAGCTGTTGCTAAACTCCCAGCATGCCTGGACAGTCAGTTGCTGTCTGGAAATGCTGGGAGTTGTTGTTTTGCAACAGCTGGAGGCTCTGTTTTGGAAACACTGACATACAATACGTTTTTCATTTTTATTGGGGGGGACAGTGTAAGGGGGTGTATATGTTGTGTTTTACCCTTTATTATGTGTTAGTGTAGTGTAGTGTTTTTAGGGTACATTCGCACTGGCGTGTTACGGTGAGTTTCCCGCTAGGAGTTTGCGCTGCGGTGAAAAATTTGCCGCAGCCCAAACTTGAAGCAGGAAACTTACTGTAAACCTGCCTGTGTCAATGTACCCTGTACGTTGACATGGGGGGGGGGGCAAACCTCCAGCTGTTTCAAAACTACATCTCCCAGCATGTACTGACAGACCGTGCATGCTGGGAGTTGTACTTTTGCAACAGCTGGAGACACACTGGTTGAAAAACCTTCAGTTAGGTTCTGTTACCTAACTCAGTATTTTCCAACCAGTGTGCCTCCAGCTGTTGCAAAACTACAACTCCCAGCATGCACTGATCGCCGAAGGGCATGCTGGGAGATGTAGTTATGCAATAGCTGGTGGTACGCAACTACAAGCATGCCGAGACAGCTGTTTGCAGTGTCAGTTCAGGCATTAATGTCTATGGAGTTCTCTATGGTTGACGTCCCTGGTGGCTTGAGGTTCCTTGTAAGAGAATGCATCATGATGAAATGGGATTGTACATTCACAGAAGGCCTTGGGCATTCCGTGAATGTACCGCCCCATTTCCATCATGGACCTTGGATCCTGGAGCTTGTAGAAGGTGGCTAGTTACATGAAGGTCCTGTAACAAGCTTAGCAGGGTGATAAGCTCTGAGAATCCAAGGTGAACTTGAGAATCCACTTGCTCTCTTTAACCCCTTAAGGACCCAGGGTTTTTCAGTTTTTGCATTTTCGTCTTTACCTTTAAAAAATCATAATTCTTTCAATTTTGCACCTAAAAATCCATATTAAGGCTTATTTTTTGCGCCACCAATTCTACTTTGTAATGACTTCAGTCATTTTACCCTACGGCGAAACGGGAAAAAAAATCATTGTGAGACAAAAATGAAAAAAAAAAAAACGTCATTTTGTAACTTTTGGGGGCTTTCGTTTCTACACAGTAAATTTTTCGGTAAAAATGACACCTTCTCTTTATTTTGTAGGTCCATAAGATTAAAATGATTCCCTATTTATATAGGTTTTATTTTGTTGTATTTCTGGAAAAAATCTTAACTACATGCAGGAAAATTTATATGTTTAAAATTGCCACCTTCTGACCCCTATAACTTTATTTTTTTGCGTACGGGGCGGTTTGAGGGCTAATTTTTAGCGCCGTGATCTGAAGTTTTTAGCGGTACCATTTTTGCATTGATAGGACTTGATAGCTTTTTATTATTTTCATTATATAAAAAGTGACCAAAAATGCACTATTTTGGACTTTGGAATTTTTTTTGCGTACGCCATTGACAGTGCGGATTAATAGTTTAATTACACTGTTTTTTTTAAATGGGAAAAGGGGGGGGGGTGATTCAAAAGTTTATTAGGGAAGGGGTTAAATGATCTTTATTAACTTTTTTTTACAATGTTATTGCTCCCATAGGGACCTATAACACTGCACACACTGATCTTTTACATTTATCAGTGGTTTCTCATAGGAAACCACTGATCGATGATTCTGCCGATTGACTGCTCATGCCTGGATCTCAGGCACTGAGCAGTTATTCGGCGATCCGACAGCATGGAGGCAGGTAGGGACCCTCCGGCTGTCATGTAAGCTGTTCGGGATGCCGCGTTGAACGCCGCGTCTAAAGTTAAAGTAAAACCATGCCAGTCAACTCAGGGAGCTGTTCGAGATCACCGCGGCGAAATCGCGGCATCCTGAACAGCTTACATGACAGCCGGAGGGTCTCTACCTGCCTCCATGCTGTCAGATCACCGAATGACTGCTCAGTGCACCGCGATCAGTGCTGTGTGCCATTAGCCACGGGTCAAGACTCATGACATACTGGTACGTCATGGGTCCTTAAGAGGTTAAAGGGGTACTCCAGTGGAAAAATAAAATAAAATCAACTGGTGCCAGAAAGTTAAACAGATTTATAAATTACTTCTATAAAAAAATCTTAATCCTTCCAGTACTTTTTAGGGGCTGCATACTACAGAGGAAATGTTTTTCTTTTTTTATTGCTCTTCTGTCACGACCACAGTGCTCACTGCTGACCTCTGCTGTCCATTTTAGGAACTGTCCAGAGCAGCAGATGTTTGCCAAGGGGATTTTCTCCTCTTGGACATTTCTTAAAATGGACAGCAGAGGCCAGCAGAGAGCACTGTGGTCGTGATAGAAAAGAAAAACTTTACTTGCATAATTTCTTGGTGAAAAATTCCAAAATTTGATGAAAAATTTGAAAAGTTAGAATTTTTTAACTTTGAAACTCTCTGCTTATAAGGAAATAAAGGAAATCCCAAATAAATTATATATTGATTCACATATACAATGGGGGAGATCTATCAAAGGATTTAGACTGTTTTTTCCTGTCTAAATTTGTCGCACAGAAAGTCGCAGTCTAAATATGTGCGACTTTTCTGCGACTTTTGCTGCAGAGGATTTTTAGAACATGATGCATGCAAGTCTATTTTAGACGGAAATGCATTGGAAAATGCATTTGTGCTGAATTTATCAAGTGCAACTTTTGTGCGACAATTCGCATCTGCCCAAAATACGCTGAAATGTCAGACCATGTTGGAGCAGGTCTAAATGCAGTTTAAGCTGTAGACCCTGAAGTCTGAGCACAGAATTTATCAAGGGCTGTGAGACCGTTGATAAATTAGGAGCACAATAGAGAGGAGACTACCACATATGCTGGTCTATAAGCATACACAGAATAGACTAGAATAGTAAATGTCCCCCAATATGTCTACTTTATGTTTGACATGTTTTTACTTTTGCAAGACATCAGAGGGCTTAAGTTTTGAAGTGGGTTTGAAGGACCCTCATTTTAGAAACTCCCCATAAATGACCCCATTATAAAAACTGCACCCCTCAAAGTATTCAGAATGACATTCAGAAAGTGTGTTAACCCTTTCGGTGTTTCACAGGAATAAAAGCAAAGGGAAGGAGAGAATTCAAAATCCTCATTTTTTACACTCGCATGTTCTTGTAGACCAAGTTTTTTAATTTTTACAAGGGGTAAATGGAGAGAAATCTCCTTAAAATGTGTAACCCAATTTCTGTTGAGTAAGGAAATACCTCATATGTGTATATGAAGTGCTCTGTGGGTGCACTAGAGGGCTCAAAATGGAAGGAGCGACAATGGGATTTTGGAGAGTGAGTTTTTCTGAAATCGTTTTTGGGGGGCATGTCACATTTAGGAAGCCACTATGGTGCCAGAACAGGAAAAAATATAAAAAATAAAAAAACACATGGCATACTATTTTGGAAACTACACTCCTCAAGGAACGCAACAAGGGGTACAGTGAGCCTTAACACCCCACAGGTGTTTGACAACTTTTTGTTAAAGTTGGATGTGTAAATTATTATTTGTTCACTAAAATGCTGGTTTTAGGAGAAAATGCCCACCATAAATTCGTAACCCCATTTCTCCTGAGTATGGAAATACTCCCATGTAAGTGTTCTGTGGGTGAACTACAATTCTCAGAAGAGAAGGAGCGCCATTGGGGTTTTGGAGAGAAAATTTGTTTGGAATAGAAGTCGGGGGCCATGTGTGTTTACAAAGCCCCCGTGGTACCAGAACAGTGGACCCCCTCACATGTGACCCAATTTTGGAAACTAAACCCCTCACAAAATGTAATGGGTGCAGTGAGCATGTACATCCCACTCGCGTTTGACAGATCTTTGGAACAGTGGGCTGTGCAAATTAAATATTTTTTTTTTCCATGGACCACTGTTCAAAAAAAATCTGTCAGACACCTGTTGGGTGTAAATGCTCACTGCACCCCTTATTACATTATTCGAGGGGTATAGTTTCCAAAATTGGGTCACATGAACACTGTTCTGGCACCATGGGGGCTTTGTAAATGCACATGGCCTTTAATTCCAGACACATTCTCTCTCCAAAAGCCCAATGGCGCTCCTTCTCTTCTGAGCATTGTAGTGCACCCGCAGAGCACTTTACGTCCAAATATGGGGTATTTATATACTCAGAAGAAATGGTGTTACAAATTTTGGGGTGTAGTTTCCAAAATGAGGTCACATGTGGGTGTTTTTTTTTTTTTTTTGCATTTATGTCAGAACCACTGTAACAATCAGCCACACCTGTGCAAATCACTTCAAATGTACATGGTGCTCTCACTCCTGAGCCTTGTTGTGTCCCTGCAGAGCATTTTACGTCCACATATGGGGTATTTCTGTACTCAGTAGAAATTGCGTTACAAATTTTGAGGGTCTTTCCTTTTACCTCTTGTGAAAATGAAAAGTATGGGGCAACACCAGCATGTAAGTGTAATAAATAAAAATAAAAAATGTTACAACATGCTGCAGTAGACCCCAACTTTACCTTTTCAGAAGGGGCAAAAGGAGAAAAAGCCCCCCAAAATTTGTAAGGAAATTTCTCCGGAGTACGGAAATACCCCATATGTGGCCCTAAACTGTTGCCTTGAAAAACAACCATGTACATTTGAGGCCTAAATTAGGTATTTGCATAGGGACGGACCCGGATGCAAGAATTAGACTTGCCTCCAATACCAAAATTACCCTATGACAGTGTTTCCCAAACAGGGTGCCTTCAGCTCTTGCAAAACTCCCAGCATGCCTGGACAGTCAATGGGAGGCTCCATTTTGGAAACACTGCCTGTCACGATCACACCCTATCGGTCCAGCCATTATGCAAGAGAGTGTGATGGTGCAAGGGTTAAAGCCACCAGACCTCTGGGTAACCACTACTAGTCCCAGCAAGTCACCAAATATTTAGAGATCAAAGACCAGAGCTGATTAATTAAACATTTAATCTGAAAAAAAGGTATCACAGTGCTACGTAAAAAATAAACAAGTGACATACAGATATAAACATATATAAAAGAGTTCAGACAAGTTCAGAAAACAAAAAGAAAGTCCTTGCAGCATAATGGTATAGCAGTCCTTGTGAGTCAGAGTCCAGTTGTATCTTAGGATTGTATAACTTTCTGACACCAGTTGATCTAAAAACATTTTTGCATCAGAGTACCCCTTTTGGGTTTGCTAAAGCTTGCTTTGTGTTGGATGAAGGCTTTCTGAAATCAGTAGATTATGTTTACTGTCTCAGCATTCTCTCCAAGAGACTGGCCGCAATGCAGTTCATAGGGTTTTATCAGCCTCCTAAACACTCCCCTGTGCTTTCTCCTGATTGGCCTGTGTGCCACCTAATGCAAGCAATGACTGGATAACCTGGGGTCATGTGATCTTGCTGATAGCTGCAGGGTATGCTGGGCTACCCTAACTTCATCTCGGTGTTCCTATTACTTCTTCCATTCAGACACCAAAATGCTTTGTGTTCCTCATCTGTTCTGCTAATAAGGACCTGGCAAAGTTCGAAAGTTCTACAAGCTGAATTTACTCTAAAGTTCTAAGGGAGACCGGATTGTCTGGGATCAGCACGCTCATGACCCATAACAATTAGGAATAGTGTGTTGTAACACAAAATATGTCAATTAAAGCGTCAAAGTACTGAAGGAGGTAAAAAAAAAAAAGAGCAGATTGTACATGCACTCAACATTGCTGTCTTTATGAATGATACAGTATATTCATTTAAATATTTGTATTTTTTGTAACCCAGAAGTAAACTAAACAGCAGTTTCTATGAGAATTGAAGGTAGACATATCCTAGCTACGGGGTACCGCACAAATTTCAAATGGTTTTGGGGAGTTTGTAGCCCCCAGTGCAGGTGTAAGGTCTAGTTCAGCTCCTGGTGAAGCCTTGAATATGAAAAGTTGCAAAAATGTAGTGAAAAACAGAAATAGCTCCATTTTGGCCAAGGTCTCACCAGCACAACTTCTTTTACCTAAAAATAATAATAAAAAAACAAACAAACATAATGTCAATAAATACAAGTAATAATAAGAATATAAAGTGCTACTCTAATAATGCAGCTTCGTAACATAAATACTCAATAGATTTCAACAATGTTTGGTTATATATGGGGTATAAATTAAAGGGGTACTGTGGTACTAAACAATGTATCCCTTGTCCAAAGGATATGGGATTAGTGTCTGATCACAGGGGGTCTGACCACTGGGATCCCAGTCAATCTCCTGCCCAGTGCCCCACTCTCCTCATCCACACAGTGATCTCTGCTCCGTGCAAGAAAACTGTCAACCCCCGTATGAAGCGGTGGTCTACACGCCCCCTCCATGTATTTCTACGGGAAAGCCAGAGATATGTGAACGCTGTATCTACGGCTCTCCCATAGAGATACATAAAGGTGTTGTGTCAACCACTGCTTTGTCCAGGAGCAGACACCGCTCTGTTCATGCGGAGATCAGGGTTCCCATCGGCCAGACCCACTGCGCTCAGGCACTTATCTCCAATCCTTTGGATAGGGGATAAATTGTTTAGCACCACAGTACTCCTTTAACTCTTAACGTGGTATGGACCTTCATTTGCTCTGAGCATTCCTAAGGAATAATTCAATGTGCCAGTAACAGTGAAGTAACCCTGTTTCCAATGAGCAATAGATATTACCAGAAGCAGTGGGGTAACCAGAGGCTCCTAAATAGTACTGGTATCCTAATATGGAGCAGATGGACCTTTTGGATGTTCTCAAACTCCAGGGTATAACTGCAAATTGTGTATCCCCCTAAAGTTTAGCAACTTGGCATCACTTCAAGAACTAAAATGGCGTCCGTCACGCCCCCTCCCATAGACTTGCATTGAGGAGGTGTGGCCGTGACGTCAAGAGTGGGGCGTGCCCGTGACGTCACGAGCCCCCGCCCTGCATCGCCAGTCATCTGGCATGTTGCAAAGTTCGCTCTGTGCAATGGATGTCTGGGGTTCCGCAGCTGAGATTGTGGGGTCCCCAGTGGCGGGACCCCCGCAGTCTTCCTGCTGCACCCGGCGTTCATTTAAAGGCTTGTGATGTCACGACCACGCTAGTTACGTCATGGCTATGCCCCCTCAATGCAAGTCTATGTGAGGGGGCATGATGGACGTCACGCCCCCTCCCATAGATTTGCATTGAGGGGGTGTGGCCATGACATCAAGAGCAGGGCATGTCTGTGACGTCATAAACCTCCACCCCGCATCGCTAGTCATCCGGCATGTTGCGAAGTTTACTCTGTGCACCGGATGTCTGGGGTGCCGCAGCCGAGATCGCGGGGGCCCCAGCCACAGGACCCCGCGATCAGACATCGTATCCAATATCCTTTGGATAGGGGATAAGATGTCTAGGGGCGAAATGCTCCTTTAAGAATTGGTGTGAGTCTAGGCTATACTACAGTTTCTACCTCAATGTATAGGGGAATGTAATTAAATTGGATGGTGTAGATTTTAAAGTGTTTAAAGGACTAAAGGACAACCTGGTTGTGTTCAATATCCTGCTGTGCTTCCATAGGGCATATTTGGTATTACACAATAACATGAAATTAATAAGATTTCTGAGCAAGGCATAGACATGTTCTACGTGGAGGACTATGCTCTGTAAGCTCAGAAATGTATTGCCTAATCATAACCTTATCACTCCTACATTATAGTCATGTTTTATATAGGTTACCTGTTGAGAAGGGGATGAAGGCCTCAATCCTTTTGAAATTTCCTTGTGAATCAAGAAAGTGTTCTGGATAAAACTCATCTGGTTTCTCAAATAATTTTTTGTCTTTGGATATAGAATGCAGCACAGGGATGACAGGGGTTCCCTGGGGGTGGGAATAAGTAGACATTAACATTTCTCAGCTATACAACTATACAATATTTTTAAAGATTTTAGGTTTGTAGTCAGTTTGATGTATAAGTTGATGAACATTTTTTGTTCCCTTGGTTTTAGACTCCGGTGATCACTAGAAATGGCAAAGGGGTTGTCCCCATATAGGTTTTGGCCTTGAGGCCAATATTCATTTTTGCACTTTTGTTTTTTCCTCCTCACCTTTTAGGATCCATAGCTTTTTTATTTTCCCATCTACAGACCCATACTTTGTAATGACACCTTATTTTGGCAAAACAAAAAATATATACTGTATATATTTTTTTGTTTCGTTTTATTTAAATTTTTTTTTTTTTTGGGGGGGGGGGGTGTTTTGTATTTTTGTTTTTACGCAGTGCCCTTCACGGAAAAACTGACAAGCTGTAGTTAGTCTGTGAGTCAATACAATGCTTATATTTACATATCTGTAAAAAAGTTTTTTCAAAATAAGTGCTTCAGTGTACAGTGGTCCCTCAAGTTACAATATTAATTGGTTATGGGACGACCATTGTATGTTGAAACCATTGTATGTTGAGAACAGAACCTATGGAAACCTGGTAATTGGTTCTAAAGGCACCAAAATGTCCTCCAAAAATAGGAAAAAGTGAGGATTAAGTAAAAATAAGTAGATAACTGATATAGATAAAGCAAATCCTTCCATATAAAAGTAAGAAAGATCTGCTGGGAGCTGTAAATCACTGTCTATGTCAGCCAAAGGCTGTCCGGGCATGCTGGGAGTTGTAGTTTTGCAACCGCTGGGGGCACCCTGCTTGGGAAACACTGGTCTGTGTAGAGGACAGGAGCTTCTTCAAGGTCCTGTACAGTACACACAATGTCCTAAAAAAGTGACATGGAGTTGCCCTCAGCTAGTGTCCAAAGGAGCAGGTAACCCTGGTACAGGTAAAGTGTACAGAACATGTAATACCTCCCTGTACTGTAGGGGGCGCTACCAGACATCAGTCAGTGCATACGCTTCAGTAATACAGGTTTTTTACAAGTAAATTGCCCATTCTGATTGGTCAGTTCTTCCAGCCATTGACACGTTTCACAGATCTGGACTATCCGTAACATTGTATGTTGAGTCTGGTTTCAACTTACAATGATCCAGAAAAGACAATTGTATGTTAAAACTATTGTATGTTGAGGCCATTGTAAGTTGAGGGTTCACTGTATATGTTTAAAATTGGCCAATTCTGACTGCTTTAACTTTCTTATTTTTCTGTATACAGGGTTTTATGAGGATTAATTTTTTTGCCATGCTCTGTTTTTATTGGTACCATTTTTATGTACATGTGACCTGACCTCTTAAATACAACTGATATGTATTTCTTGTAGTGACCCCAACTGGTGAAAATATGTAATGACCAATATCAGGGGTCATTTACAGTCTAAGGCTAAACCATATATACTGTTCTAGAAAAGGAAAGTCTCTACTTAGCCGCCAATCACCTTCTGTCCTAGGGTGGTGTTTACCCTTATAAGTAGCCTGCATTAAGCAGAGCATAGTTTAGTTCAGTGTAAAGTCTATTGTGGAAGAGTGCACGGATAGTATCAGCCTGCACCAAGTCTTGGGTCACATGGGCCTACCATTCGGCACATAGAGCCATATATCCAGGTTGTCAGTCCTTAATGGCTGCCTACAACTAAGAAATGTTCAGAATTTATCTTCAGTATACTGGTCAGAAGAAACAATAATCTTTATCTAAATCCACAAGGATAAGAGAAAAAAGAACCTTGGTAAAACCAGGACCTGAAAAGCTTCTGCCAAGGTCTGGTCAACTAAGGCTACAAAAGATCTACACCCTGCAGTTGGGAACTGAAGTACAGAGGAACTACAACTACCGGAGAATCCCGTTGGAAGCCAATAAAGCAGCCTGTGCTCCTTTGGAGGAGAGGTATTCAAGGAACTATGAGTAGCTGTAACCTTTATCTGGCTAAACTAAGATGCTAGGGATTAAAGAGCACCCCAAAATCTCTACCAAACTAACTAAGCGTACCCTTTCTCTGGCCTTCCTGTGTATTCAAGATTGAAAGTACTACTACTACTACAATTTTTCTGCACAGAGCAGCAGACCTGCAACAGTCCATCATAGCTAACGAGTACATTTGCTGGGAACCCTCAAACCCCACCTGCCCATTGGTGCCTCATTGCACCACTAGTGGCGTCCCACCCAGCTATCAATTGGATCCTGCCCTGTGGGTGTTGCACCAGATATAGCCACAATCATATTTATGGCAATGTGCCTAAACAAAGGCATCCCAATCTTACCTTTGGAATAAAATAGCCTTTAAATGTAACATCTCGAGAAACTGCATGTAGTACAGTGGGTGCAATATCCCCAAATCTTTGAATTTCATGAATAACAGCATCTGTATACGGCATTTGTTGCCTGTGCTCCATTTTAGGTGTAGCCGATCCAATCACTTTATCAATTTCACTTTGCACTTTTTCTGTCAGGACAGAGATATAGATTACAGTTAATGACATTGGTTGCTCCCTGTTATCAGTCATTTCAGGCTAGTAAAAGGCTGACTATAGAAAGGGGGGTGGGGGATACCATTTGGAACACATCATGGCAGTCTGGGCCAAATAGTGAAGATGAGTAAACTCATATGCTGGTCAGTGATGGAAGGTTTTTGCTTCAGATAGCAGGAGGCACCCAGTAGAGATGAGGTGGGCAAGGCTCCTGAGCCCACTCCATACCTTCTCACCCAGCGTATATCATACACAAGAAGAGATATCCAGCATCAAGGTGTAGTAAAAACAGGAGTTTCTTTATTGTATCATCTACAGGAACACAAACATGGAGCACTGTCGCGTTTCGGACCATACATGGTCCTTAGTCATGGCATCACATATCATGCATGTACATTATACATTGGGAAGGGGTTAAATTGGGTATATTCAACACCAGTTCTTAGAGCAACACTGGCTGTGAACACATCTAAAGTATGGGAGAAACCTTATCTAGACATTTTTACCATGTATACTAACTGTAGCATTTTTACCATGTTTACTAACTGTAGCATTATATTCTGACCAGTAAAATGAATGGCCGACCATATAATGCCTGAAGGGATTGGGTCCACCAGAGTAAGAGCTGGAGTCCCATTCTATACTTTAATAGGGCATATGGACAAGGGTGGCCATTCTAGGACAGCCCCCTATACCTAATCCATTATCAAGTGTATGCTTCACCTTGAATGTCAGGATATTTTATCATCAGTAGAAGACTCCATCTTAATGTGGATGATGTGGTATCTATCGCAGCACCAAACAGCTCTCCTACGAGCACAGTCAGATTCTCATTGTGGTAGTACTGAGTGGATTCTTGATTCCCCTGTGTAAAATAAGAGTAATATATAAATACATAGAGATAAATATGTATATACAGTAAAGGTGACATGAATATAGTCACTTAGGTTGGTCTACGCCCCAGTTAGACCTATAGAAATGTCCATCCTTATTTTTCCCCAAATATCACATTTTGTTCAGACTGAAATAGTAACCCTTGGAAGTGCCTGCTGGGAGGATCAGTAGAGCGGTGGGAGCATACTATACATTAGACGTTATATAATATTTAGCTCATTTAATGCAGTAAATCATTCATTGTACCTCTTGCTTTGCTAAGAAGGCATCGATAAGGTCCCTCTGATCATTTACATCCAGGTCCTTCTTATGTTTTGTAAACGTTGTTTGCATAAAACTATAAAACTGTTGAATATTTTTTAAAACAGTTTTGTGACCTCCTGGCAACCAGTCCATCAGAGCTGGAAAGATGTTATACAGCTATAATAAAAAAATAAAAAATAAATAGTATCAGTGATTCTTATGAATGTGATAAATATTAGAAAATAATTAACCCATTAAAGAGGTTATCCAGGAATAGAAAAACAGAGCTATTTTTTTTTTCAAAAACTGCTCCCCGTCTGTCTCCAGGTTGAGTGTGGTTCTGCAGCTCAGGTTCACTTGAAGTGAATGGAGTCAAGTTGTAATACCACACACAAAATGGGGACAGATGTGGAGCTGTTTTTGAAAGAAATTAGCTCTGTGTTTCTATTCCTGGATTACCCCTTTAAATCTGCAAATTTTCATTCTGGAAACTAAACATAATAATAAGCTGAAGAGATCACTTTTCAGCAGTCTCTTCCTTACCATCATAGGCAAGATTACAGTGAAGGGTGATACCAGTATGTAGATAAGATGGGATAAGGCCATTCAGTTAATACTCAGACTTCACTTTTCTGTACAGGTCATAGAGCATGCCTGCAAAACTCCCCTCTAGAAGTGAATAGAATCCTTTCCAGTCTATTGTGCTTGCTGTAAAAAGCGGCTGAGGCGGGACATTGCTGTGGCCTCTGATTGGCTGAGTGGGTTGTGCACATGCTTACTCCAAACACAGCAAGCATTGTGCAACAGGACCAGTAGTGGCAGCAAGAGTGAGAAAAGTAAGTAATATACCCTTTTATCAGGGGCGTAACTTGAGGGGGTGCAGAAGTAGCAGTCATACCTGGGCCCAGATGCCTGAGGAGTTCCAAAGATCGTCTCTGCCACATGAGAAAACTCTTATCTTTAATAAATGGAACATGGCTGTTGGGTGCCCTGGAAAAATATTGTACTGGGGCACAGTTATGTATCTGTCCTTCAACATCCCATTTTTACTGCACTAAATACTTTTCAAAATTTTAAAAACAGCTAAATTCTGTTCACCCCAAAAAATATATATTTTTTTTACTCCACAATTTATCATATGGTGAAAAAAAGGTTGGAAACAAGAGAAAAAAACAACTCATATGCTTAAAGGGGTGCTACCGTGGATTTTTTTTTTTTTTTTTTTTAAATGAACTGGTGCCAGAAAGTTAAACAGATTTGTAAATCACTTCTATTAAAAAATCTTAATCCTTCCAGTACTTTTTAGGGGCCCTATACTAAAGAGAAATCCAAAAAAGAAATGCATTTCCTGTGATGTCCTGACCACAGTGCTCTCTGCTGACCTCTGCTGTCCATTTTAGGAACTGGAGAAAATCCCCATAGCAAATATATGCTTCTCTGGACAGTTCCTAAAATGGACAGCAGAGGTCAGCAGAGAGCACTGTGGTCAGTAAATCACAGGAAATGCATTTCTTTTTGGATTTCTCTTTAGTATACAGCCCCTAAAAAGTACTGGATGGATTAAGATTTTTTTAACAGAAGTGATTTAAAAATCTGTTTAACTTTCTGGGACCAGTTGATTTAAAAAAAAAAAAAGCTTTCCACTGTAGTACCCCTTTAAGGGAAATATAAAACAGTTATGGCTCAAAGGCTAAGTTTTTGTAAATAAGTTTAAAAAAAAAGTAAAAATTTCCCTTAAAACTTTAAAATTGCTGCACAGCAGTATTGTTAGCAGGGAGTCGCCAGGGAATTATGAAATGCCAATCCCAGTTGCTGTTTTTTGCTTTGGCATTGCTTTCCTTGGCATTTTTGGGCGCCGTGGCAGTTTTCCAAAATTGCAGCATGCAGAGCATATATATATATATATATATTTTTTTTTTTCTTTTAACCCCTTAAGGACACATGACGTACTGGAACGTCATGTGTCCACTCCCGATCTATAACGCGGGGCCACGGCGTGGCCCCGCGTCATAGCGGTTCGGGCCCGGCCTCTAACAACGGCCGGGACCCGTGGCTAATAGCGCGCGGCATTGATCGCTGTGCCGCGCGCTATTAACCCTTTAGACGCGGCGTTCAAAGTTGAACGCCGCGTCTAAAGTGAAACCGAAAGCATGCCGGCTAGCTCAGTGGGCTGTTCGGAATAGCCGCGGTGAAATCGCGGCATCCCGAACAGCTGACAGGACAGCGGGAGGGCCCCTACCTGCCTCCTCGCTGTCCGATCGCCGAATGACTGCTCAGTGCCTGAGATCCAGGCATGAGCAGTCATGCGGCAGAATCATCGATCACTGGTTTCTTATGAGAAACCAGTGATCAATGTAAAAGATCAGTGTGTGCAGTGTTATAGGTCCCTATGGGACCTATAACACTGCAAAAAAAAAGTGCAAAAAAAAAGTGAATAAACATCATTTAACCCCTTCCCTATTAAAAGTTTGAATCACCCCCCTTTTCCCATAAAAGAAAAAACACAGTGTAAATAAAAATAAAAATAAACATAAATGGTATCGCTGCGTGCGGAAATGTCCGAATTATAAAAATATATTGTTAATTAAACCACACGGTCAATGGCGTGCGCGCAAAAAAATTCCAAAGTCCAAAATAGTGCATTTTTGGTCACTTTTTATATCATGAAAAAATGAATAAAAAGCGATCAATAAGTTCTATCAATGCAAAAATGATACCGTTAAAAACTTCAGATCACGGCGCAAAAAATGAGCCCTCATACCGCCCCATACACGGAAAAATAAAAAAGTTATAGGGGTCAGAAGATGACAATTTTAAACGTATAAATTTTTCTGCATGAAGTTATGATTTTTTCCAGAAGTGCGACAAATTCAAACCTGTATAAGTAGGGTATCATTTTAATCATATGGACCTACAGAATAAAGGTAAGGTGTCATTTTTACCGAAAAATGTACTACGTAGAAACGGAAGCCCCCAAAAGTTACAAAATGGGGTTTTTTTTTTCAATTTTGTCTCACAATGATTTTTTTTCCCGTTTCACCGTAGATTTTTGGGCACAATGACTGACGTCATTACAAAGTAGAATTGGTGGTGCAAAAAATAAGCCATCATATGGATTTTTAGGTGCAAAATTGAAAGAGTTATGATTTTTTAAAGGCAAGGAGCAAAAAACGAAAATGCAAAAACGGAAAAACCCCCGGTCCTTAAGGGGTTAAAGAAACCTTGGTTTTTCTCTGCTATAGAATTATGTGGAAGGGAAAAAAATTGCAAGAAAAATGTCATAATGCTAAGTGGCAACACCTGAGGAGGTAAGTAGTGATGCTGTCTGTTGGCCAGGTGCTCTGCATCCGGCCGACGTAGTGGTACCCTTGTACCCTGAGGGCAGTGAAAAACTGGTAAAAAAAAAATAAAAACATTTCCACAAAAAAAAATTCAGAAAAATGCTCAAAAGGGCTGGAAAAAGTAGGGGCAATTTGTGTGGCATTTTTTTGTGATATTTTCTAGAGTTAAAAAGTGGAGACAGCCTTAGGCTAGGTTTCCATCACGATTTATGTCTCCGAGGCACAAATATGTTATGAAATTGTCAAAATGCCAGCGTATCTGTCCTCAAACACAGGCTCCATTCAATAGTCTGTGGATAGTTAGCTAGTGACTTGTTGGGTAGTTTTGTCTTGGACTGAAAATTGCTGCAAGCCGCGCTTCTCAGTCTAAGCCAAAACTTCTATGTACTCGGGAAGTGACCCCAATGTAGTCAATTGTTGACTATGCACAGGCCATTGAAATGAATGGGGCCTATCTGAGCATGGATATGTCAACATGACTAGTGTTGCTCTCAAATATTTGCAATGCAAATTTTATTCACGAATATCGCATATTTGCGAATTCGCGAATATAGCACTATATATTCGTAATCACGAATATTCATTTTTTTTTTTTTTTTTCACAGTACACATCACAGTGATCACCCCTCTCTGCTTCCAGCTTGTGTGGTGTAAAGAAGTCTCTAATACTACTGTGTGAGACTGGCGTGCGAATTTTCGCATATGAGAAAATTTGCATATGCAAATGTCTGCATACGCGAATTTTCGCTTATGCAAATTTTTGTATATGTTAATTTTCGCATATGTTAATTTCCGCATACACAAATTTTCGCATATACAAAAATAAAACGAGAATATTACGAATATGCAAATTCAGCGAATATATGACGAATATTCGTCCCTATATTCGCGAATATTCGTGAATTCGAATATGGCCTATGCCGCTCAACACTAAGCATGACATTTTAACAGTCTTGGAGGCACAAATCACAATGTAAACCTAGCCTTAGATGGAGAGGAGGAAAAATACAAAAGCAAAAAAATTAAAATATAAAATAAAATCTCTGCAGCAGGGAAAGGAATGATCAGCAAATTTTTCTTACAAGAGTTATTAAAATAATGGAATCACTTGATACAGACAAAAAGAAAATTCAGATTTACCGTGACCCATGGGCTTCCTAGGAGTTTTGCACTCTCATCAACTAAGGCTATAAGCCTATGTATGGTCGGATCCTCGTAGTCATATCTTTTATTGAGCAGTATGGCCACAATGATATTGGCTACGGCTGCACTTATGCTGAATAAATCACCAAAGGGCTTTCCTGAAAATGGAAAAAATGTTAATAAAAAATTAAACAACATTTACAATGGAAAATATGTGGGCACAAATACATAATTTTTCTTCACACTTAAATTAAGGATTATCTTTAGGTATCCCCCCCCCCTCCCCTTTCCAACAGAGCTAAGTAAATATTGTGATTGACAGTAACCACTAGGATAAGGGTGGTCTCACAGAGTTTTTATGGGGAAAAATAATGCCACATTTTTTTTTATGTCTGGTGTGTTTGCTGACACTACCACTACCCTCCTGCTCTGAACCCACACTTACTCTTCACGTCCTGTCCAACTCTACATCGTCATCATCCTTAAATTCCTCCTCATTGTCCCTACCACTCCTCTTAGCATGGACTTCTGATGTCTAAACGTGGCCTCCTTGCTCCCCCTCAGCATATCCAGGATGATGCCTTACAGTATCCCCTCCACCAGTCCTACGAGTGCTATGCTTGGCCACAGCTTTTACCTTCACCTCCTCTGAAACACTCCAAAGGCTGACTGTCCTCACTTCCCACTTGGGGAAAGAAAGACAAAGATGATGGAACAGACATTCTAGGAAGGACATTTCCACCTCAACATGTAACTGTAGACAGTGAGAAATCCACTTACACCTGGCTCAGACTCTTCTTCTGAGATAACAAAGAACGAGCCAAAAAAGTCCATAATGGCTGTATTATGCTCCAAGAAAACACAACCCCTGGAAGACATGGACAACATTTGCTTGCTGCTGCTACTACCGCCAACAGGCATTGGGCTGCTACCTGTACGGGGCCTGAGCAAATGGATGGTGCCCACAGAGCTGTTACTGCCACCCACAGAGAACATGGTAGGGGTGCTTTTTTTCTCTACCCCTTCCTCTGCATTGACATTGTTATTAATATTTAAAAAGATTTGGAGATTATTGTTATGTTTTTGGGGTGATTTGACTTTTACTCTCAACACTTTTAATGTGAATTTATGTTGAACCCAGATAGAAATACTATATGCTTGATTAAATTTTGTGAAATACACATTTTAGGCCAAGTGTATTTTCTATCACTCTTAATGCTTTTACCCCTTAATAACTGGCGCCATATATATATATATATATATATATATATATATATATATATACGACGCAGCTGTGCGGCAGGTCTATGAGTTCAGTCCTGGCATTAGTCACGGGTCCAGCAGAAAGGACCAATGGCTAATGCAAGACATAGGTGATCAGGCCGATGTCCAACATTAACTTTTTAGATGTCGCGATCAGAGTTGATTGCGGCGTCTAAAATGCTGAACATCTACTGCCAGTAGCTTGTGATGTCCCGATCAGCCAAGAGAATGCCGGGTGGGCCCATACCTGCCTCCTCGCCATCTGATTGGTGCTCCTGTGCTCCAGTCAGTCGTGGCAGGCTGGAGCAATAGAGCACTGATGATCAGTGCTATGTTATGACATAGCATTGATCAGTGTATGTAATCTTAAGATTAAAATATTGTGAATTTTTTTTTAAGAAAGTGTTAATAATTGTGAATTAACCCCTTTCCTAATAAAAAAGAAACATCAACATATGTGGCATCGCCACGTGCATAAATTTCCAAACTATTAAAATATGTTAATTAAACCACATGGTCAATGGTGAACATATAAGAAAAAAAAAAAAAAAAGTCCAGAATTGCTAATTTTGGTCACTTCAGAAACCATTTAAAAAAAAATGTATAAAAAGAGATCAAGAGTCCCAGCAAAACAAAAATGGTACCTATAAAAACTACAGATCACACCACAAAAAATGAGCCATCATTCATCCCCGTATACAGAAAAATAAAAAAGTTATAGCCATAGGTGTCAGAAAATGAAAATTTTAAAGGGGTACTGCGGTGCTTTCACATTTTATTCCATATCCAAAGGATAGGGGATAAGATGCCTGATCGCGGGAGTCCAGCAGCTGGGGACGCCCGTGATCATGCACACGGCACCCCGTTTGTAATCAGTCCCCGGAGCGTGTTCCGGGTCTGATTATGGTCGACCGCAGGGCCGGACGCGTGTGACGTTACGCCCCCGCCCCCGCCCCCGTGTGATTTCACGCTCCGCCCCTCAATGCAAGCCTACGGGAGGGGGCGTGATAGCTATCACGCTCCGTGGACTGATTACAAACGGGGTGCCGCGTGCCTGATCACGGGCCTCCACAGCCGCGGGACTCCTGTGATCAGGCATCTTATCCCCTATCCTTTGGATAGGGGATAAGATGTGTAAGCACTGGAGTACCCCTTTAAGCATCCTACTTATTGTACAAAAAAGTTATTCTTTTAAAGTACTTAAAAAAAAACACACTTATAAATTGGGTATCAATGTAAAATATAAATTGGGTATCATTGTAATCGTTTGGACCTAAAGAATAAAGAGAATATGTCATTTATACAAAAAAATGCATGCAATAGAAACGGAAACCCCAGAAAGTTGTTAAATTGCTTTTTTTTCAATTTTTCAACACAATTTTTCTTTTTCGTTTCACCATATTTTTATGGTTGTTATAAAATATGGTGTCACACAAAACAAGCCCTCATAGGGGTCCTCTTTGGTTATTAGAAGGGAAAGAGGAAAAAAACTATACCCTCACAAAAAAATTTGCCTGATCCTTAAGGGGTTAAATTAAACCCTGGTTTACATACTATATATTTAATTTAACCTAGAAAATACAAGCAACTTGGCCTTAAATGTGTATGCCATGTTCACTTCCAATACGTTTAATGCTTTTGTTAAATCCAGATAGGAGTACTATAGGTTTGATTAAATCCAAAAAATGCAGGCAACTTGGCCTAAAATGCTTATTCCAAGTTCACCCTCAATGTTTTTAATATGTATTCATTTTAAACCCAGGTAGAAATACTATGTTTGGTTAAACCCAGAAAATACATGTAACTTGGCATTAGATGCCTATTCAACATTCAACACTTTTATGCATATTTATGTTAGATCTAGCTATAAATGCTATTATATGTTTAAATAAACCCAAGTAACTTGTTGTAAGGGGCCTATTCCACATTCATTCTCTATGCTATAAAAGTGTCTTTAAATTAAAATACAGGTCAGTCCACTGTTTTGCTCAACTTGCTTTCTATTCTATTGTGATAGTTTTCTATTTGCTTGTTCTGCAGTCACACTGCTGGGATTTGTAGTTCGGTAAGCTTCATTACTGTGTCCAGTTCCTGATCACTCTGGTCAGCCCACTGCTCAATACTTTGCTTTCTATTGTATATGTGAAGGCTTTCTGGGATCAGTAGTTCCACACTGAGTTCCTCTGTTCACCACTTTACTCAGTTTGTTCTCCAAGATGGCGGTTGCAATGCATTGCATAAGTTTTCTAATTTGGCCTATGAACTGTTTGTCACATAAGCAACAGAGTCTAAATTTTGGTAATTATAAGGCCTCATTCACACTGCTGTTCTGCAGTTCCGTCGAGTTTAGCGCAGGCACTATTTTTTTTCTCCGCTAAAATCCTGTTAGATTTGGGGGTCACGACGGACCCCATGCAAGGGAATGGGAGCCTTCATGGCCAGGCAGTAGCCATTTGCACCTGACCCGTTTTAGGGTCCAATTGGCTCAAAAAAAATAATAAATAAATAAAAAATAAAAAAATAAGCCAATCAGACCCTTAATGGGCTGAATGCAAATGGAAATGTGAATCTAGCCAATCGGATTGCTTCTTTCATTTTGCAGGGGGCCTTGTTAAAAATTAAAGAAGTGAGCTGAGTGGTTGCTATGGGCAACTTATCCTTTGGACGGGTTTTGATAAATCTATAAATACATGAAGACATTGCTTTGAGGCCTTTTTTGGCTAAGATCTAGTATAGTATCTGTTCTTAACAGTTTCATATCTAATAATCCCCTATCTGGGGACCGTGTATTTAATATATTTTTGGAATCTGCAGTTGGCAAAAAGGGCTTGCCCTATCCTCTCCATGTTTTGATCTAATATGGCAATATTTTCCGGTGAAGTACATCGCCTAGTTAAATATTACTTAAAGACAAAAAGACCAAAAATGTCATACCCAAAATGTACAATGTAGAAATCACCCCTCACCTTCATAGGATCTAAACTTCTCCACTAAACACTCGGCCTCCTCAGTGATCCTGTTTTCGATAGTTTTCTTCCCCATTCCATAATCCCGTAGTGTTGAGAGTGCAAACCTTTTCATCACTTTCCAGTTCTCTCCATTGGCAAATATAATCCCTAAGTGAAAAAAATGAAAAAAATAATGGTAAGATGTGTCATGGTTAAAAGGGTATTCCAGGAAAACACTTTTTTTTTATATATATATCAACTGGATCCAGGAAGTTAAGCAGATTTGTAAATTACTTCTATTAAAAATATTACTCCTTCCAATAATTATCAGCTGCTGAAGAAGAGTTGTTCTTTTCTGTCTGGGAACAGTGCTCTCTGCTGACACCTCTGCTTGTCTCGGGAACTGCACAGAGTAGAAGAGGTTTGCTATGGGGATTTGCTTCTACTCTGGACAATTCCCGAGACAGGTGTCATCAGAGAGCAATTAGACAGAAAAGAACAACTCAACTTCAGCAGCTCATAAGTACTGAAAGTATTAAGATTTTTTAACAGAAGTAATTTACAAATCTGTTTAACTCTCTGGAACCAGTTGATATATATAAAAAAAGTTTTCCTGGATAACCCTTTTAAGTAACAATAAACATCACTGTCAACCTCTGAAGCGGTCAACATGGCCCCCTCCATCTCTCTCTATGGGAGAGCTGGAGATATAGGGGAAGATTAATCATTGTATTTAGAACTTTTTTTTTTGCTTACTTTTGAAGCTGGGGGCCCTTACTGGGGTACCAGTTGTAGCCCCTGATTGTGGCCCTGCCAATGGTTTTAGATTTTTTTTTTTATGGATAATCTACAAAAATACTTTGCGCTAGAAGATCATTTACAAAAGAAACGTTATGTATTTACCATAGCCCTTTTTTGACTTAGCAATCAAAGGAATATGAGGTCGATCAGAGAAGACTTCAGCATTGTTGATCAGAGCATCTTTAATGGTGTCGTAACCACATAGGATCACCATTTTCGTCATGCCCATCTGGACAGTGAAGACTGAGCCATACTGCTTGGACAGCTATTGACACAAAAATAATAGAAGAATCAACTTGAATCATTTTATGTAAATTTTTCTGTGTGTTTATCCTAATTTAGTCTTTTTTTAATGCAAGGATCTTGGTACTTGAGGGCCTTATGATTTAAAGAGGACCTGTGACCAACTCTCAAAAAACTTTTTTTTAAAAGCGAGCCCAGATCATACACTTCTTTTTAAACAGTATCTTTATCCGCCCTCCCATTCCTGAGATATGGGGTTTATAATTTGTTTGACAATTCGGGCAAACGGTAATGGGAGTGACTATTAGGTAATGGGCAGGATCATAGTCAAGGGGTGTAATTAGGAAACACGTCCCTCAAAGTATGCATTCACACCCCCTGACAGTAAAATCCTGCCCATCACCTGGTAATCGCTCCCATTATTAAAGGGGTACTCCGCTCCTAGACATCTTATCCCCTATCCAAAGGATAGGGGATAAGATGTCAGATTGCTAGGGACCCCGGGGATCGCCACTGCAGCACCCCGCCATCATTACTGCGCAGAGCGAGATCGCTCTGCACGTAATGATGGGCAATACAGGGGCCGGAGCATCGTTACATCACGGCTCCGCCCCTCATGACATCACGGCCCGCCCCCGTCAATACAAGTCTATGGGAGGGGGCGTGGTGGTCGTCACGCCCCCTGCCATAGACTTGCATTAAGGGGACAGGCCGTGATGTCATGAGGGGCGGAGCCATGACGTCACGCTGCCCTGGCCCCTGTATCGCCCGTCATTACGCACAGAGCGAACTCGCTCTGTGAACTCGCTCTGTGCTGTAATGATAGCGGGGTGCTGCAGCGGTGATCCCCGGGGTCCACAGCAGCGGGACCGCGGCGATCTAACATCTTATCCCCTATCCTTTGGATAGGGGATAAAATGCCAGGGGCGGAGTACCCCTTTAATATCAAAATCATGCCCATCTAACTGATTCCATAAATTGTCAGACAAACTATAAAGCCCTATATCTCAGGAGCAGAAGGGTGCATCAATGGTTCCTCTAAGTGATTTCAAGGAGAATTAGAAAAACAAGGCAATTTTTTTTAAATAGGGTCACGATTGTCCATAGCTTGTGTTTTCTATAGTCAAAATTTTCTACAGTCAAATTCACTTTAATGGAAAGAAAAATCAATGCCTGGCACAATTCATGGATTTTTTCCCCTGATTAGAGCCAGATATTCTCATGTTTTTTCTCATCTGTTCCTATTTTATTATTGGAATTAAATTTTTTGTGAATTATTGTGGGTACTGCCATCTTGTCTGTTCTGTATTTAAAGGGGTACTCCAGCGCTTAGACATCTTATCCCCTATCCAATGGAAAGGGGATAAGATGCCTGATCGCGGGGGTCCCGCCCCTGGGGACCCCCGTGATCTTGCACGCCGCACCCCGTTTATAATCAGTCCCCGGAGCGTGTTCGCTCCGGGTCTGATTACCAGCGACCACAGGGCCGGCAGCGTGTGACGTCATGCCTCCGCCCCCGTGTTACGTCACGCTCCGCCCCTCAATGCAAAGGGCGTGGCAGCTGTCACGCCCCCTCCCATAGGCTTGCATTGAGGGGTGCGGAGCGTGACGTCACACAGGGCGGAGCCTTGACGTCACAACGCTCCGGCCCGTGATCAACAGTAATCAGACCCGGAGCGAACAAGCTCTGTGGACCGATTATAAACGGGGTGTGGCATGCAAGATCAAGGGGGTCCCCAGCAGCGGGAACCCCGCAATCAGGCATTTTATCCCCTATCCTTTGGATAGGGGATAAGATGTCTAAGCGCCGGAGTACCCCTTTAACAGCATTTAAAGATATGCTTTAGAGTAGGACCCACTGACATTGTCAACAATAGGCAAGAGCTCTCCTATTGACATGAAAGGGAAAGCTTTCTGCACATGGTCTGTGACTTTTGCAGAGGTCATTCCACAGGGAGGGGGAGGCTGAGCTGTAGACAATCTATTGTGAACATTCTGTCTTATCCATCACTGTACTTCTGTAATAAGAAGGGTATTGCTGAAAAGGGATCTGTACAGAACAGGAAGGCTCAACTTAATATTAGGCCTAGTGGCCAGACTGAAAACTGCAAAGCTTTTTAATTTTATAATGTAGATAGCAAAATGGTAAATTAACAGCAAAAAAAAAAAACTAATTACATTAGTGTTTTTTGTCCACTTAGGTACTGCTCATATTACCAAGGTAACAGGTTTGGGGGGGGGGGGGAAATGATTCAGTTCAATTCGGGACAAGGAGACAAAGTGCAGAGGTAAAGAAGTTATGTTAAGATTATAGATTTCTTTTATTACATTAATTACCTGATAAAACGTTTTATATGGCTTTGACACATCAATCATGAGGAGATTTCCAAGGATTGGTAAAGGCTTCGGCCCAGGAGGGAAATTTTTGAATTTCTCTTGTTTTTTATCACTGAGAACATTGGCCAAAAAGATGATGACAACGATGGACAGGAGAACAGTGACCAGATCCATGGAGGATAAATAATCTGTATAATATAAAGGAGGACGACAACATAAAAATGACATTGATATATTAAAATCAATGTATAAATGTAAAGGGCCTGTGAAGACGTACTTCCTTGTTATTTATTTGTGTAATCTGCTTCAGATTTCACGCTGCTAATTTTATGCTGCAGATGGAATGCTGTGAATTTTATCACAGCATCAAATCTGCAGCAGATTTAGGGTACGTTCCCACACGGCGTATTTTGCTGCGTATTTGCTGCGTATTTGGTGCTGCGTATTTTCCTACCCATTGACTTCAACAGAGAAAATAAAATACGCAGCAGCAAATACGCAGCAAATACGCCGTGTGGGAATGTACCCTTAAAGGGTATTCCTGAATCCTAGAATTTTTTTTTATATGTTGCCTCCCTGCATACATATTTAACCCCTTCATGACCCAGCCCATTTTCACCTTCATGACCTGGGCATTTTTTGAAAATCTGACCACTGTCACTTTAAACATTAATAACTCTGGAATACTTTTACTTATCATTCTGATTCCGAGAATGTTTTTTCGTGACATATTCTACTTTATGTTATTGGTAAAATTTCACTGATATTTGCATGCTTTCTTGGTAAAAAATCTAAAAATTTCATGAAAATTTTGAAAATTTAGCATTTTTTCTAACTTTGAAAGTCTCTGCTTGAAAGGAAAATGGATATTTCAAATAAATTATATATTGATTCACATATACAATATGTCTACTTTGTGTTTGCATAAAAAATTGACAAGTTTTTACTTTTGGAAGACACCAGAGGGCTTCAAAGTTCCGCAGCAATTTTCCAATTTTTCTCAAGATTTTCAAAATCGTACTTTTTCAGGGCCCAGTTCAGGTTGGAAGTGGATTTTAAGGGTCTTCATATTAGAAATACCCCATTATAAAAACTGCACCCCCCAAAGTATTCAAAATGACATTCAGTAAGTGTTTTAACCCTTTAGGTGTTTCACAGGAATAGCAGCAAAGTGAAGGAGAAAATGCTAAATCTTCATTTTTTACACTCGCATGTTCTTGTAGACCCAATTTTTGAATTTTTACAAGGGGTAAAAGGAGAGAAATCACCTTAAAATTGGTAACCCAATTTCTCTCGAGTAAGGAAATACCTCATATGCATATGTAAAGTGTTCGGCGGACGCAGTAGAGGGCTCAGAAGGGAAGGAGCGACAATGGGATTTTGGAGAGTGAGTTTTTCTGAAAGGGTTTTTGGGGGGCATGTCCCATTTAGGAAGCCCCTATGGTGCCAGAACAGTGGACCCCCCCACATGTGACACCATTTTGGAAACTACACCCCTCATGGAATTTAATAAGGGGTGCAGTGAGCATTTACACCCCACTGGCGTTTGACAGATATTTGAAACAGTGGACTGTGCAAATGAAAAAATGTATTTTTCATTTTCACAGACCACTGTTCCAAAAATCTGTCATACGCCAGTGGGGTGTAAATGCTCACGGCACCCCTTATTACATTCCGTGAGGGGTGTAGTTTCCAAAATGGGGTCACATATGGATATTTATTGTTTTGCGTTTGTCAGAACTGCTGTAACAATCAGCCACCCCTGTGCAAATCGCCTCAAATGTACATGGCGCACTCTCCCTTCTGGGCCTTGTTGTGCGCCCCCAGAGCACTTTGCGTCCACATATGGGGTATCTCCGTAGTCGGGAGAAATTGCGTTACAAATTTTGGGGGTCTTTTTTCCCTTTTACCTCTTGTGAAAATGAAAAGTATAGGGCAACACCAGCATGTGAGTGTAAAAAATTTATTTTTTTACACTAGCATGCTGGTGTAGACCCTAACTTCACCTTTTCATAAGGCAATTTCTCCCGAGTACGGAGATACCCCATATGTGTCCCTAAACTGTTGCCCTGAAATACGACAGGGCTCCAAAGTGAGAGAGCGCCATGCGCATTTGAGGCCTAAATTAGGGATTTGCATAGGGGTGGACACAGGGGTATTCTATGCCAATGATTCCCAAACAGGGTGCCTCCAGCTGTTGCAAAACTCCCAGCATGCCTGGACAGTCAATGGCTGTCCGGCAATACTGGGAGTTGTTATTTTGCAACAGCTGGAGGCTCCGTTTTGGAAACAGTAGCGCACCAGATATTTTTAATTTTTTTGGGGGAGGGGGGCTGTGTAGAGGTATGTGTATATGTAGTGTTTTTTACTTTTTATTTTAGGTTAGTGTAAGTGTAGTGTAGTGTTTTTAGGGTACAGTCACATGGGCAGAGGTTCACAGCAAGTTTGCCACTGGAAGTTTGAGCTGCAGCGCAAAAGTTGCGCCATCTCAAACGTGCAGCACTCACTGTAAACCTCCGCCCATGTGAGTGTACCCTGTACATTCACATTTGGGGGAGGGGGCAAACATCCAGCTGTTGCAAACTCCGAGCATGCCCTTTGCCTGTCTGTGCATGCTGGGAGTTGTAGTTTTGCAACAGCTGGAGGCACACTGGTTTGGAAACACTAAGTTAAGTAATAAACTTTCAAGTGTTTTGCAACCAAACTTAGTGTTTCCAAACCAGTGTGCCTCCAGCTGTTGCAAAACTACAACTCCAAGCATGCATGGTCTGTCAGTGCATGCTGGGAGTTATAGTTTTGCAACAATTGCAACAGCTGGAGGCACTGAGGTAGGAAACGGACAATGTTTCCCAACTAGTGTGCCTCCAGTTGTTGCAAAACTACAACTCCCAGCATGCCCAGACTGCCCAGGCATGCTGGAAGTTGTAGTTCGGCAATATCTGAAGGATCAGATGTTGCCGAACTACAACTTCCAGCATGCTTGGGCAGTCTGGGCATGCTGGGAGTTGTAGTTTTGCAACATCTGGAGGTCCACAGTTTGGAGACCACTGTATAATGGTCTCCAATCTGTGCTCTTCCAGATGTTAGAGAACTACAACTCCCAGCATGCCTGGACAGACTGAGCATGCTGAGATTTGTAGTTTTGCAACATCTGGAAGAGCACAGATTGGAGACCATTATACAGTGGTCTCCAAACTGTGGACCTCCAGATGTTGCAAAACTACAACTCCCAGCATGCCCAGAAAGCAAAAGGCTGTCTGGGCATGCTGGGAGTTGCAGTTTTGAAAGTCCCAGAGGCAGCAGTGAGATCGCTTTACGGCGATCTCACTGCTGCCAATGAAGATGCCGCACTGCTGCCGGAAACTCACCGCCGGGACGCAGCGCCGCCGGGACCGCCTGGAGGACGCCGCTCGCGCCGGGACCGCTCGGGACACCGCTCGGACGGGTAAGTGACGCCGGGGGACGGGTCAGGGACACTTAGCAGAGCGGTGTGTGTCCCGATCCCCGTGATCCGGACTCACACACCGCGCTGCTAAGTATTCTCATAGCGAAACGCTGTGATTTGACTAGCTGATAGCAGCGATCGCTGGGGGGGGGGGGGGGGGGGGGAATGAAACCCCCCGTGGTCGCACGGTAAGATGGCTGGCTATCAGTGATAGCCACCATCTTACCGGGCGCTGCGGGATGCCGTGAGTAGCGGCAAAAATGTTCATGACGTACCTGTATGTCATGGGTCGGGAACACCTTGCCACTCATGACGTACAGGTATGTCATAGGTCGGGAAGGGGTTAAAGGGGTACTCAGCCCCTAGATATGTTACCTCCCTATCCAAAGGATAGAGCATAACATGTCTGATCGTTGGGGATCCGGCTGCTGGGAGTCCCCCACGATCCCTGGGCAGCAGCATTCATGAACACCGAAGCCTTGGGCCTGGGGCCTGCGTGTTCATGACGTCACGTACGCCCCGTCCATTTATGTCTATGGGAGGAGTGTGACGGCTGTGTACCAGGCTTTGTTGTTTATGAACGCTGCAGCGCGGGCCCGGGGATCGTGGGGGTCCCAACGGCCAGACATGTTACCCCTATCCTATGGATAGGGAACAACATGTCTAGGGGCGGAGTAACCTTTTAACTCAATCCCTTGGGAATCCCGCAATGAAATCCTCCATTCTAATGCTGAGTTCTCTGGATTCTACTTTTGAGGTGGACTCATCTCGGCATTGACGGGCCGCTCAGCAGCTGGTGATTGGCTGTGCGGGGCTTCAATGCAGAGACAAGTCCATATTGAAAGTAACATCTGTGGTGTTCAGCTTGGGACCGAAAAACTTCACAAGTGAGTTATGTGTTTTTCATTTGTCATTGCGGCCCCAGCAATTTATAAAAAAAAATTATAGAATCTGGAATATCCCATTAAATACACATGAATGTACCTTTACAAATAGTCTTAAAGGGGCATTCCAGCCAAAGACATCTTATCCCCTATCTAAAGGATAAGGGATAAGATGTCTGATCGTGGGGGGCCCACTCCTGGGACCCCAGTGATTTCTGTGCAGCACCCACATTCTATGCAGGGCTGCTGCTTTAGTCTCGGAAACCTCTGGAGACGTGAAGTCATGCCACCTCCATTCATGTCTATGCGAGGGGGCGTGACGGACGTCACGCCCCCTCCCATAGACATGAATGGCGGGGGAATGGCGTGACATCACTAGGGGGCGTAGCGTCACGTCTCCAGTCCTGGAAACACACAGCAGCCCCGCATTGGATAGGGGATAAGATGTCTTTGGCTGGAATACCCCTTTAAATTAGTTTGTGTTTACAGCTCCTATGTATAAGTTGCAAAGTAAAAGGTAGGAGACAGATTGAGGGAGGATGACTGTACAGGGCTTGTGTATAGTCTGTTATCTGTGAGACACCGATTTATATATCTAAACTAGCTGAGTACCCGGCGTTGCCCGGTTTTTCCGTCCTAATCCTTGCTGGGGAGGAAGCTTTTGACTTCATATCCCATCTTCGTATATTGTTTTCATATCCCAACCCCATATCCCGACCTCCCATCCCGACCTCCCATCCCGACCTCCCATCCCGACCTCCCATCCCGTCCTCCCATCCTCCTATCCCGACCTGTAATATGTCTACCAGGTATTGAAATATCTCCAGCCGTACAGATCTTATGTGAGAACATACATTTCCCATTGATTTGCATGGGACTTTAAACAAAAACCCCGACCCTCACAAATGGGGGTAGTTAAGGGTTAAATTAACTATCCTATATTTTAAGTGGACATATAAGTAACATGTGACCATGTATTATGGAAATATCTCCAGCCGTTTGTAAATTATGCAGTAACATATATTTCCCATAGACTTGTATGGGACTTTAAACAAAAACCCTGCCCCTGGCAAATGGGGGTGAGTAAGGGTTAAATCACCTAATCCTATGTTTTTTGTTGACATATAAGTAACATGTGTGCCAAGTTTCATGTTAATATTTTTAGTCGTTTGGACGTGATGCTGGAACATAGATTAATTTATTTTATTTATGTATATAGTATCAATATAAGTCACAGGGCTATATAGAGATTATCACCACCTGCATTAGGCCCTGTACCTAATGGGGCTAACAATCTGGACTCCAGTTAAAGGGGTACTCCACTGGAAAAAAAATATTTAAATCGTCTTGTGCCAGAAAGTTATATATTTTTAAATTACTTCTATTTAAAAATCTTAATCCTTCCAGTACTTAGCTGATGTATGCTCCACAGGAAGTTCTTTTCTTTTTGAATTAACTTTCTGTCTGACCACAGTGCTCTCTGCTGACACCTCTGTCCATTTTAGGAACTGTCCAGAGCAGGATAGGTTTGCTATGGGGATTTTCTCCTACTCTGGACAGTTCCTAAAATGGACAGAGGTGTCAGCAGAGAGCACTATGGTCAGACAGAAAGGAAATTCAAAAAGAAAAGAACTTCCTGTGGAGCAAATAGCAGCTAATAAGTACTGGAAGGATTACGATTTTTTTTATAGAAGTAATTTACAAATATGTTTAATTAACTTTCTAGCACCAGTTGATTTAAAAATAATAGATAAATAAATGTTTTCCAGGGGAGTACCCCTTTAATCAGGATGTCTTTGAGTGTGGAAGGGGAAACTCATTTAAACATGGGGAGAACATACAAACGCCATAAAGATGTTAACCTAATCAAGTTTGAACCCAGAACCCCAGCGATACAAGGTATCAGTGCTAACCATTGGGTTTTGTTCAGAATTACATCTGTATGTTTTTTTTACTAGTCCTCCTAAAGGGGTTATCAAGCGTTTTACAAAATGTAATAGGGTGCTGAGGCGGTGGGGAAAAAAAGTTATACTTACCTAGCCCCGCTCCCTCGGGAGGCTAAGTGGGCAAGTCTTGGAAGGAGTGGTCATCTCCAAAGCAGAAAGAAGAGGGAAGACAGGGAGACCATACAGAGTCGAAAAAGGAATTCTGGGGGTAGCCGAGTTAGATGATAAAATGTTTTTTTTTTTATCAAGCCACCCCCAGCACCATATTAGATTTTGTACAACACTGTGTAACCCCTTAAATACACCTTTTAATATAAGATGGCTTCCTACAAAATTGGCAAACATTTAATATTGAGACAGGAAAAAAAAAAGATAGTGATCTTGTGATCCCCCTGGGAGCAAGGACTTAAAGGGGTACTCCACTGGAAAACTTTTTTTTATTTTTATTTATTAAGTCAACTGATGCCAGAATGTTAACCAGATTTGTAAATTATTTCTATCTAAAAATCTTAATCCTTCCAGTACATATCAGCTGCTGTATACTCCAGAGGAAGTTCTTTTCTTTTTTAATTTTCTTTCAGTCTGACCACAGTGCTCTCTGCTGACACCTCTGTCCATGTCAGGAACTGTCCAGAGCAGGATAGGTTTGCTATGAGGATTAACTTGAATTCTGGACAGTTCCTGACACGGACAAAGGCAACAGCAGAGAGCACTGTGGTCAGACAGAAAGGGAATTCAAAAAGAAAAGATCTTCCTGTGGAGCATACAGCAGCTCATAAGTACTGAAAGGATTATGATTTTTAAATAGGAGTAATTTACAAATCTGGTAAATTTTTTGGCAACAGTTAATTAACATTTTTTATTGATAAAATAAATTAATGTTTTCCAGCAGAGTACCCCTTTAAAATTACCATCTAATAGGCATCAACCAAGTGTTGAATCCCTGTTAAATTTAAACCCTACCGTGACATTCCCAGGAACACCCGCAAATCAACCAAAAATTATTATTGGTTAAAACAAAAATGCTTCAAAACTGTACTAAATGTGCTGTGGAATGGGCCGTTTATAATTCAATGTACCAAATGTTTACTTTTTCTGTTTCTTACTAGTGTTGAGCGGCATAGGCCATATTCAAATTCGCAATATTTTGCGAATATATGGACCAATATTCGTCATATATTCGCAAAATCAGCATATTTGCAGCTTTTTTTTTTACTATGCGCCATAAAATTTGCATGCGCATTCACCATAAAATTTGCATGCGCAATATTGCGTGATAAAAGAGCTAAAAGAAGGGAGGGATCAATATGCGCGAATATTTGCCTATGCAATATAGTAACAGTCTGACATAGTAACTAGAATTGGAGCCTTGTTTACACCACACAAGCTGGAAGCAGGGAGGGATGATCACTGCGAAAAAAAAATGTGAATATTCATAATTGCGAATATTAAGCACTATAGGGGGAGATTTATCAAAACCTGTGCAGAGGAAAACTTGCCCAGTTGCCCATAGCAACCAATCAGCTTGTTCTTCCATTTTTATGAAGGCCTGTGAAAAATGAAAGAAGCGATCTGATTGGTTGCTATGGGCAACTGAGCAAGTTTTCCTCTGCACAGGTTTTGATAAATCTCCGCCTATATTCGCAATATTCACGATAAATATTCGCAATGTGAATATTCGTGCTCAACATTATTTCTTATATTCTGTAGCAGTAAACCACGTGATAATATTAAGAGTGAGAAATAATATACAGCTAGAAAAAAAAAGGACTTTTAGGAGCAAAAAAGAAAGGAAGGAAAAGTTGCCTAGTTGCCCATAGCAACCAATCATATCACTTCTTTCATTTTACTGAGGCCATCTTAAAAATGAAAGAGAGATGATTGGTTGCTATGGGCAACTGGGCAACTTTTCCTCTGGACAGGTTTTGATAACTCTCCCCCCATATCTTACATAAGGTTAGCGTTACAGAGAGACATTAAATGCATACTGAACCAATATTGAATTTGGGTACCTTGGACCCACCAAAGGAAGGGTCCTCAAGCGGTGGAGAACAAGAATAAGACCAGAGCAAACTAATTTAGGCAATTCCCTAAAAAAAAGTTAAGGGCACCATGAGCTAAGAAACCAAGAGATCGATCGTTTCACCCCATGAGTTGGAGGTTGGGCATTGGATTAGCACTTGGGGGGGGGGAGATTTATCAAAACCTGTGCAAAGGAAAAGTTGTCCAGTTCCCCATGGCAACCAATCAGATCGCTTCTTTCATTTTTAACAAGGCCTCTGCAAAATGAAAGAAGTGATCTGATTGGTTGCCATGGGCAACTGGACAACTTTTCCTTTGCACAGGTTTTGATAAATCTCCCCCTTGGTGCTTTGGTGGGTTATTCCAGAGTTGCAAAGAGACAAAAGGGTTACTGGGCCACCTCCAGGGCCCTGATACCACTTAGCCCATATAGTTAGACTTCTTTGGTGCGGCAACATCAAGTTTCATGAAAAGATTAATAACTTTGGGGGAGATTTATCAAGCTGTTTTATAGATAAATTAAAGTCTTAAAGTTAAAGCTTGGCTTTCATTTTTTTTTATATTGCTCTGGTAAAATGAAAGCTGAGCTCCGTTGCTATGGGCAACAAAGAGAATCTGCTATAAGACAATTTGAAATATCATCCCCCCCCCCTTTTGTTCCTACCTGGGATACAGAGGATACACCAGCCAAGTCTTCTCTCTTCTCTTCTTGCACAATGAATCTTTTCCTTTATATAAGTCACAAATTGATAATTAACTTTGTCTAGGATTCTGCTCCACCTGCAATTAACTAAATATGGTTCGGGGTAGAAGAAATCCCTTTTAGTTAGATGTATCTTTACATACAGACAAAATAATAATAATGATGAAGAATTGTTATCATTTATACAAATGACTAGGGGTTAAACACAAATCGCACATGTATGGGGTATAATAGGGCATTTTTTATTTCAACCAAATGTATAAAGTACATAAGACCGTACAAAGTTATAAGAGATGAGCTAAGTTTTCAAAAAATTTGGCTGTGCTGGTTTATCGAACTTGTCAAAAAGTTCTGGTTCTGGCCAAACTAAATCTATCCAAACGTGTAGTTCACCAATAGCCTACAATGTGTTTATAACACTGTCTTAGGGTATGTTCAGTCTACGTAGGATGAACGGAATCTCCGCTCGCAGAATTCCGCGAGTGGAGATTCCATCTGGCAGCCGCCGCCGCCGAAATACTTCGGATCAATTTCAGCGGCGGTATTGTCTGCCGCTGAAATTCCGGAGTGTGAAGGGGTCCACGGAAGACACATTTACACTAATGTTAGGAGTTCACAATGCGGAATTACAATGCGCAATTCAGCACATGGAATTCCGCGCAAAATATGTAGTGTGAACATACCCTAAGAGCCCTAAAAGCCCTGTATAACACAGTTAGGTCACCTAGAAGTACCGTATTTTTCGCCGTATAGGACGCACCGGCGTATAAGACGCACCCAATTTATAGGTGCAAAATCTAAAAAAATAAAGATTTTGAACCCAATAGTGGTCTTCAACCTGCGGACCTCCAGATGTTGCAAAACTACAACTCCCAGCATGCCCGGACAGCCGTTGGCTGTCCGGGCATGCTGGGAGTTGTAGTTTTGCAACATCTGGAGGTCCGCAGATTGAAGACCACTGCATAGGAGGTAATACTCACGTGTCCCCGCCGCTCCGGACCCGTCACCGCTGCCCTGGATGTCGCTCCATCGCTGTCGCCATGTCCCCCGTCGCTCCGGAACGTCTCTGCTGCCGGCCGGGTATCCTCGCTCTCCGTCGTCTCCATCACGTTGTTACGCACGCCGACGCACGTACGCGATGACGTGATGACGAGGAAGGAGAGCGCCGGCCATACAGGGGATCCCTGAACGGAGAAGACACCGAGGAGGCAGGTAAGGTCCCTCCCGGTGTCCTGTAAGCACTAACCCGGCTATTCAGTCCGGCTGTTCGGGACCGCTCGGAAAAAGTGCGTCTTATACAGTGAAAAATACGGTATATCTATGGACTTTTGAGCTGTTTTTCAGTCAAAGTAAAAATGTATGGTACCAGGTGGTAACTAACAGCATGAATAAAAACACACTGCACTAGGGGATTTTTTATGCTTTTTAAAATTAATATCTAAAAATAAAGAAGCAATGGATTTTTTGAAAAGTTGTTCCCATTTTGGGGCATAGCAGCAGGATTGGCGTTCTGCTGCTATACACAAAAGTTACACAAAACTCTCTATGTGGCTTTTCAACAATTTTTGTAGAACCAAAAAACTTTTGCACTTAACCTCTTAAGGACCAAGTCCATTTTGGCCTTAAAGGGGTACTCCGCCCCTAGACATCTTATCCCCTATCCAAAGGATAGGAGATAAAGATGTCAGATCGTCAGGGTCCCGCTGTTGGGGACCCCCGGGATCTCCGCTGTGGCACCCTCTATCATTTCTGCACAGAGCGAGTTCACTCCATGCGTAACGACGGGCGATACAGGAGACGGAGCAGTGTTACGTCATGGCTCCGCCCCTCGTGACGTCACGGCCCGCCCCGTTAAAGCAAGTCTACGGCAGGGGGCATGACGACCGCCATGCCCCCTCCCATAGACATGTATTGAGGGGGCGGGCCATGGCATCACGAGGGGCGGAGCCGTGACATCACGATGCTAGGGGCGGAGTACCCCTTTACCCCATAGGGGACTATTTATAGCAATCATTATTTATAGCAATCATTAGATTGCATATACTGAACAGTGCTATGCATAGGCATAGAACTTATCAGTATTATCTGCAATCTTTTTCTCTGGTCTGCTCAATATCAGACAGAACAGCATATGTTTGCTATGGGGATTTCCTTTTACCCTGGACAGTTCCTAAAAATGGACAGAGAGGTCAGCAGAGAGCACTGTGATCGTGATTCAGCAGACAGCTCTGTGTTTCAAACGGAAAATAATTTCCACTTTAGTATTCAGCAGCTAATAAGTACAGGAAGGATTAAGATTTTTTTTATAGAAGTAATTTACAAATCTGTTTAACTTTCTGGCACCAGTTGATTTAAAAAAAAAAAAAAAAGGTTTTCACTTGGGTACCCCTTTAATGTAAAGGAAAAAAGGATGCACAAGTGGCCTTGTAGAATGTGTCACTGAGAAATTAAAGCTGACCAAGAAATGAAAATCCTTTTTGTCCGTCTTTCTTTTAGTAATGCAATGGGACACTATGCAATGGGACACTATCCGGCACCTATAATTGGTAGATGGTTTTATGTGTGGCTGTCGCCAAACATGGAGTTTCCCCTAATTTTGATAGGTGAGCCATGTCATAAGATGGTCAATAATGATATTAAGATTATCCTAATCTGAATATGGGAGGTTGTACATTATAGGTGTTTTAAAGTGACAGGACACTATAGTGCACACTTCCTTGATTTCTGGACAATTACAGAGGCAGTGGAAGATGCCTGCAGCAGGTGAAGACCATTTAGGACAATAGTTTAGTCTAGTTTAGTTTAGCCACCAACCCTGGAGTATTATAGGTCCTGTGAAAAATTAAAAGAGCCACTGATTTCTAACTATCAAAGGATAACAGCATAAAAAGTTTTATAGTGGCTGTCAATAGATTTTATACAGAAAAAGTAGGTGACTGGGAGGTCCATTTACCTGGCGGGTGGAGTAAGCCTATCTCAGAGAGGACCAGACAAGAAAAGATTGAAAAGCTGGAGGAAACCCAGAAGTCTGATCCCAATGACCATTACTTATGGTAACTTGCTATGTGTATGGGAAGGGTTTTAATTTAAAAAAAAAAAAGGCAAGAATAAGAAGGCACAATCTGGGATAAAAGATCAAGAGAGATATTAGAAATAATATTTTACTGAAAGATTAATAGATGCTTGGAACAGATGTGATTGGTAAATCAGCCATAACTGAATGTAAACCTGCCCAGGATAAACATTCAACTATCCTTAGATAAAAATCTAAAGAGGAAATAATATGAGGAAAGACAAGATGGGCCGGATGGTATTTTTTCTGCCAACAATCATTTATTTTTCTAAAATTAGGAAATGTTTTTATTTATTTTGGCACAGCAATCTCTGCAGATGAGTAACTATCAGTAACATGCCATCACGGTCACAGATACGTGACCTAATTCCTCTTGTGAAGAAATGGCTACAACCTGGGGAAGCCACCCTTGGCCAAATTGTGGAGAGATTACTCCAGAAGTTCATCTGATCCCTGCACTGGGCTGGGCAAGCTGGGCCTACAGATGCTGACCTGCCTGTGAACCATATAGAGAGATATAGTGCCCCAAGACAACCAAACTGATGAGTAAGACTGTTCTAGTTCCTAAAAGGATGAGACGTGTATTAAGGGAAGGAGGCTCAGAGGGGGAGCAAGCAGTTAGAAGCAGATCCAGTGGGATATATAATCAGGGCCGCATACAGTGTTGGTGGTGCTAGGAACTTGGGCATATAACAGCCAATTGTCCCCTCCATCTGTGCCAATGGAATTTACCACCTCCAGATTAGTGTTGAGCGGCATAGGCCATATTCGAATTCGCGAATATTCGCGAATATATGGACGAATATTCGTCATATATTCGCGGATATTCGCATATTCGTTATATTCTCGTTTTATTTTCGCATATGCGAAATTTCGCGTATGCGAAAATTAACATATGTGAAAATTAGCATATAGGAAATTCGCATACTCGAAAATTCGCATATGCGAAAATTAGCATGCACTAATTTTCGCATATGCGAATTTTCGCACGCCAGTCTCACACAGTAGTATTAGAGCCTTCTTTACACCACACAAACTGGAAGCAGAGAGGGGTGATCACTGTGATGTGTACTGTGAAGAAAAAAAATAAATAAATAAAAAAAAAAATGAAAATTCGTAATTACGAATATATAGCGCTATATTCGCGAATAATATTCGAATTGCGAATATTCGCGAGCAACACTACTCCAGATATGTCTCCCTATTTGCATGACCAGTTCTTGCTGCAGACAGTAGGACATAGACTGAATGTCAAATGTATATGTTACGAATAGGTTACACCTTTTTTTGGTCCCAGTCTGGCCCTGATGTTGAATGTGTATGCTAGCAATAGGAGGTTATAATGGGCTAGCTCTGCTGGACTCTGGGAGTACATGGCTCTCTGATAGACCCTGGATAAGACAGTGGACATACTGTTGGGGTGTTGGGAAAACACGGAGGAACCAAAAAAAGAGTACCCTACTGCTGTGGTCACAATAGAGACTCCTTGTGATATAGCTCCCCCTTAAATAAAAAAGGTGGATACTATTATCTCGTAGAAGACCTTCTGCACAGAAAATATGTAGAGGAATGTAGAATATCTTTTATGACTGGTGCCCGTGAAAATCTGTAAACCCTCCTTCTGTTCCAGACATTTTGTAGTTACTCCAAGAAAGTATAAGTCAATATTTTGAAGTTAAATCTATTACCTTTGTGTCCTGAATGTAAGGAGAGCTGTCTTGCTCTATCAAGACCAATAAAGAACAAGGCCTTACTTATTCAACATTTTTGGACAAACCAATGAAAAAAGATGAGCAAATCAGAGGCTTATGACATGGCCGGCCAATCATCTCCTCTCTTAGTTAGATCACGTAACTGTTCCATCAGAGGTGGAGCAAGCAGTTAGGACCAGAACCAGTGGGACATTTGGACAATGACCTGGGTCTCAAGACAGATACCAGGGCCACATACAGTACTGATGGGAACTGGGGCATATAACAGCCAATTGTCCCCTCCCAACTGAGCCAATGGAATGCAAAACCTCCATGTGTCCCTATTTACATGACCAATTCTTGCTGCAGAGAGTAGGACATAGACTTAGACCATGTTATTACGGCATAAAATGTGCGGAATATCTGCCTAGAAAAAACGGGCAGACAGTCAGAACATTTGAATAATCTGGCGGGCACTGGGACCGCTCAGAAATGTGCCGTCTCATTTACGACAATGCATTTTCAAGTGAAATCCGCAGAAAGAATAAACATGTCTATTACTTCTGCTGATGCTAAAATGGGGATTTCCCTGGCAGAAACATCTGCCACGTAAATTCTACAGTGTGCGCAGTGCAGCAGAATCTCATTGAAATTGATGGGACTCTGCTGAAGCAGAATGTCCATGTGGAATATTCCGGCAAAAGGTTATGATGGTCTAGATCTGCTGGACTCCGGGAGCTTAGTGACCTTAGTATATGGCTCTTAGTATATATATATATATATACACTGCATTGAGCAGCAGACGACACACACTCCATGCCTTCACAAATTGTCTGTAGGTGCAATATATACCATAGAGCCGCTCCATGGAGCTGGGAGAGCAAGGTCCCCATGCTTAAGATCACAGTGTTGGGATCCTCCGTGATCAGGCGCTTATCCCCTATTCTGGAACAAAAAATTAAAATGCTTTGTGGTGGGGGGCTGGGTTTATCTTTCCAAAATGTTTTTCTAAAATATGTGATTTTTTTTTTTTTCATACTTAGCACCTTACTGGCCATTTGGGTAAGACTAGTAGGGGAATGGGTATAGTTTGGTGTGAAGGGGCATGGTCTCCCTTGTGCGCTGAGTTTACTACAATTTTTACCTGATAGAAGGTGAAAGCAGACATGGTGGGTAAATCAGTAGTTAGTCAAGTAACCCTGCCTGGGATAAACACACTGTACATCTATTTTAGGAGAAAATAAATAATGTAAGGGCAGATGAGAGGGAGCGGATGATCTTTTTCTGCAAACAGTCTTATTTTTCTACAATTAGGAAACTCTCTTATTTAGTTTGGCACCACCATCTCTGTAGATGAGTAACTATAAATATAAGAATTAGGAAATCCGAGAAAACAAAAAAGATGATCCAGCACATCCGAAAATTTCTTCTTTATCTAGTCTAACACATTTATAAGAATGACGCTTATGTGGTACCTATAGGATTCAGAAGTATGGCGATATCTGTTCCCTCTCTGACATCGGTTGGGGCTGCTACATTGAATTTATTAAAATTGTTTAAATTATTTAGCGCCCTCCACTGAAGTCTAAATATGCATCTGATTAAATAGTAGAAATTAATACAGTAACATATACAGTGGGGCAAAAAAGTATTTAGTCAGCCACCAATTGTGCAAGTTCTCCCACTTAAAAAGATGAGAGAGACCTGTAATTTTCATCATAGGTATACCTCAACTATGAGAGACATAATGAGAAAAAAAATCCATAAAATCACATTGTTTGATTTTTAAAGAATTTATTTGGAAATTATGGTGGAAAATAAGTATTTGGTCTCCTACAAACAAGCAAGATTTCTGGCTCTCACAGACCTGTTACTTCTTCTATAAGAGTCTTCTCTGTCCTCCACTTGTTACTTGTATTAATGGCACCTGTTTGAACTTGTTATCAGTATAAAAGTTACCTGTCCACAACCTCAAACAGTCACACTCCAAACTCCACTACGTCCAAGACTAAAGAGCTGTCAAAGGACACCAGAAACAAAAAAACAGCAACAGTGAGTGAAAATCTTGTGAAGACTTACAGAAAACCTTTGACCTGTCATTGCCAACAAAGGGTATATGGATGCAGTGGAGAAGTAGAGCCAGCATGTACGAAAATAAGCGTCCAGAGGAGCACGGAAATGCACTGAGGGATGTACTGACAACACAAGCCTGTAGCGGTGGTGCTCAGCCCAGCATAAGATAACTAACCAGCAACTGAAGAGACAAAGAAGGTGACACTCACCATGTGGGGATTCTTTATTCACACTTCGGTGACAGAGAACAGGTTACAGGCAGGGAGGCCATGGTGGAGAGCGGGGCTGCCGGACCAGTTGTTTTGCGCACTTCCTCTTGCCGACTCTGTGTCCATTACAGAGGGGAGGAACCTTTTCTAACGCTGAAAATTTCAGATCAGTGTGGACTCCAAAATAATGTAAGAATAGATAAAGTCAGGTATCTGATCACCTGTCATAGCCAGTTCTCCCAGTCCAAATGTATAAATAATATGGGGAGTGATTTAAAACTTAACTTTTATTAGTATTTCGCATAAAACACACAAAAAGGTAGTGAGTGTTCTATAGGTAATGTATTACCATCCAAAAAGACGCATAGTGGAATTAGACAAGCTGTTAATCTTATTAATATATTCTCATTATTACAGATACATAGATAGAGTCACTATCCCAGTAAAACATGTCTCCAATGCTTCCTGACACGTTTCAGACATTAGTAGGGTATCCTCTTCAGGGGCATAGAAGGAGACAGTGACCTAGAAAGAAACAAATGTGCTATTGCATATATTTGTTTAGCATAGAACAGAGTCGCCGATACAGTAGCGGCTCTGAAAGGGGTACTCCAGTGGAAAACTTTTCTTTTTTTAAAGTCAACTGGTACCAGAAAGTTAAACAGATTTGTAAATTACTTCTATTAAAAAATCTTAATCCTTCCAGTACTTATTAGCTGCTGAATACTACAGAGGAAATTGTATTCCTTTTTGGAAAATAGAGCTCTCTGCTGAATCACGAGCACAGTGCTCTCTGCTGACATCTCTGTCCATTTTAGCAACTGTCCAGAGCAGCATATGCTTGCTATGGGGATTTTATCCTGCTCTGGACAGTTCCTTAACCCCTTAAGGACGCAGGACTTAAATGTACGTCCTGGTGCGGTGGTACTTAACGCACCAGGACGTACATTTACGTCCTAAGCATAAATGCGGGCATCGGAGCGATGCCCGTGTCATGCACGGCTGATCCCGGCTGCTGATCGCAGCCAGGGACCCGCCAGCAATGGCCGACGCCCGCGATCTCGCGGGCGTCCGCCATTAACCCCTCAGGTGCCGGGATCAATACAGATCCCGGCATCTGCGGCAGTGCGCGATTTGAATGAACGATCGGATCGCCCGCAGCGCTGCTGCGGGGATCCGATCATTCATAACGCCGCACGGAGGTCCCCTCTCCTTCCTCCGTGCGGCTCCCGGCGTCTCCTGCTCTGGTCTGTGATCGAGCAGACCAGAGCAGAAGATGACCGATAATACTGATCTGTTCTATGTCCTATACATAGAACAGATCAGTATTAGCAATCATGGTATTGCTATGAATAGTCCCCTATGGGGACTATTCAAGTGTAAAGAAAAATCCCCTCCCCCAATAAAAAAGTAAAACGTCCGTTTTTTCCTATTTTACCCCCAAAAAGCGTAATTTTTTTTTTTATAGACATATTTGGTATCGCCGCATGCGTAAATGTCCGAACTATTAAAATAAAATGTTAATGATCCCGTACGGTTAACGGCGTGAACGAAAAAAAAAAATCCCAAATTCCTACTTTTTTTATACATTTTATTAAAAAAAGATTATAAAAAATGTATTAAAAGTTTTTTATATGCAAATGTGGTATCAAAAAAAAGTACAGATCATGGCGCAAAAAATGAGCCCCCATACCGCCGCTTATACGGAAAAATAAAAAAGTTAGGGGTCATCAAAATAAAGGGATTATAAACTTGCTAATTTGGTTAAAAAGTTTGTGATTTTTTTTAAGCGCAACAATAATATAAAAGTATGTAATAATGGGTATCATTTTAATCGTATTGCCCCTTAGAATAAAGAACACATGTCATTTTTACCATAAATTGTACGGCGTGAAAAAGAAACCTTCCAAAATTAGCAAAATTGCGTTTTTCGTTTTAATTTCCCCACAAAAATAGTGTTTTTTGGTTGCGCCATACATTTTATGATATAATGAGTTATGTCATTACAAAGGAAAACTGGTCGCGCAAAAAACAAGCCCTCATACTAGTCTGTGGATGAAAATATAAAAGAGTTATGATTTTTAGAAGGCGAGGAGGAAAAAATGAAAACGTAAAAATTAAATTGTCTGAGTCCTTAAGGCCAAAATGGGCTGAGTCCTTAAGGGGTTAAATGGACAGAGATGTCAGCAGAGAGCACTGTGTTCCAAAAAGAAAATAATTTTCTCAGTATTAAGCAGCTAATAAGTACTGGAAGGGTTAAGATTTTTTTTATAGAAGTAATTTACAAATCTTTTTAACTTTCTGGCACCAGTTGATTTACATCTTTAATGAGAAATCATGTGGTCAGTGTTTGTCACAGCACATCAATATACGCATAGTGAGCAGAGATAGCCTTTGGGTCCAGTCGGTTGACCCTGCAAAGAAACACAATGGCCCTCATTTACTATTGTAAACCCGACTTGTTTTGTCGGGTTTTTTGGGCGCATTTTTGTCTGCGCCATGTCGCATACATCGTGCGCCAGTCTGCGACATGATGCAACATTTTTTCCCGACGGACCCGATGTGGATTCTCCCAAACCCGAAAAAGGGGCGTAACCCGACATTTCTGAGCTTTCCCACGTATTTATAAAGGTTTCCAACCCGAATTTGTTGAATTGTTGTGGATTTTTTCCCGACAACTCAGATGAGTTGGAAACCAAAACCAACAAAACCCACGTGTGACAAACAAGATGCAACATAATAATAAATACCGGGGGAAAAAAGCAGTCGGGTAAGAAAGCAAGATAGACTTACAACCCGATTTTCTAAGTAAATGTGGGCCATAATCTACAATAAGGCTCACTTCAATTCCCAAAGTTCCTGTGAAGAGAAGGGGAAGTTCCTGCTCACTGTTAAGGCTGCTGTGTCCGTGCTCCTGTGTGAGCGAACCCGCTATGGCAGGGAGCCGTGCAGTTGTGCCGGCTTCTGACCGCACATGTGAGCTAGATCGGCGTCTGAGTTCATATCCGCTTCCGGGGCGGTGGGCGGAACTCAGTAGTGATGTATCTCCCAGCTGACGCCCAAGTGGGAGACACGTCAATTGCTCACTGAATACACACAGCGAGCGTGCTAGGTTCAGATTAACTCCCACGCTACCAAAATATGTAATATGTGTCAATGCAGCCTCACAGGGCTGCCTGTATTTACACTGCACATCATGGCTTTGAGACAAGTCACTTCATCATCAGGTATAGAAACCATAAATAAAGATGCTTTGATGTACATGGCTATTCACGTACATTGATATATGCAAAAAAATTTTATAAAACCTGAATAACAATCTCAGCTTCAGGAGTTAAAGGGGTACTCCGGCGCTAAGACATCTTCTCCCTCATCCAAAGGATAGGGGATAATATGCCTGATCGCGGGGGTCCTGCCGCTGGGGACCCCCGTGATCTTGCATGCAGCACCCCATTACAATCAGTCCCTTCAGCATGTTCACTCTGGGTCTGATGACTGGCGAACATGGGGCTGGAGCATTGTGATGTCATGCTCTGCCCCTTCAGTGAAAGCCTATGGGAGGGGGCTTGACAGCTGTCACGCCACCTCCCATAGACTTGCATTGAGGGGGGCGGAGCAGTGATGTCACACGGGGCGGGGCCGTGATATCACAATGCTCCAACCCCGTGATCGCCAGCCATCAGACCTGGAGCGAACATCCTCCGGGGACTGATTGTAATGGGGTGCTGCGTGCAAGATCACGAGGGTCCCCAGCGGCGGGACCCCCGCGATCAGGCATCTTATCCCCTATCCTTTGGATAGGGGATAAGATGTCTTAGTGCCAGAGTACCCCTTTAAATATACCTGGCTATGAGGGAGTACGGCTGAGGTGGCACAGGCGGTAGACAAGGTAAAAGGTAAGAGGAAGGGAGGGAGATATGTTATCAAGTGGTGTTGATAGGTGAATGATCACCCATGTTTATATAGATAGAGTCATATTTGAGCAAAAATATAATATAGAAATAGAGAGGCCGAGAGGGGGATGTGGATATTCTATCAAAGGAAACGGAGGGTGCACCTATAATTGGTAGATAGTTTTATGTGTGGCTGTCGCCAAACATGGAGTTTCCCCTAATTTTGATAGGTGAGCCATGTCATAAGATGGTCAATAATGATATTAAGATTAGCCTAATCTGAATATGGGAGGTTGTACATTATAGGTGTTTTATAGGTGACAGGACACTATAGTGCACACTTCTTTGATTTCTGGACAATTACAGAGGCAGTGGAAGATGCCTGCAGCAGGTGAAGACCATTTAGGACAATAGTTTAGTCTAGTTTAGTTTTGCCACCAACCCTGGAGTATTATAGGTCCTGTGAAAAATTAAAAGAGCCACTGATTTCTAATTATCAAAGGATAACAGCATAAAAGTTTTATAGTGGCTGTCAAGAGATCAAGAGAGATATTAGAAATAATATTTTACTGAAAGATTAATAGATGCTTGGAACAGATGTGATTAGTAAATCAGCCATAACTGAATGTAAACCTGCCCAGGATAAACATTCAACTATCCTTAGATAAAAATCTAAAGAGGAAATAATATGAGGAAAGACAAGATGGGCCAGGTGGTATTTTTCTGCCAACAATCATTTATTTTTCTAAAATTAGGAAATGTTTTTATTTATTTTGGCACAGCAATCTCTGCAGATGAGTAACTATCAGTAACATGCCATCACGGTCACAGATACGTGACCTAATTCCTCTTGTGAAGAAATGGCTACAACCTGGAGAAGCCACCCTTGGCCAAATTGTGGAGAGATTACTCCAGAAGTTCATCTGATCCCTGCACTGGGCTGGGCAAGCTGGGCCTACAGATGCTGTCCCGCCTGTGAACCATATAGAGAGAAACAGTGCCACAAGACAACCAAACTGATGAGTAAGACTGATCGCGGGGGTCCCGCCGCTGGGGACCCTCGTGATCTTGCACGCAGCACCCTATTACAATCAGTCCCCGGAGGATGTTCGCTCCAGGTCTGATGACTAAACATAATATAGAAATAGAGAGGCCGACAGGGGGATGTGGAAATTCTATCAAAGGAAAAGGAGGGTACATAGCAGGGGCCTAGGGAACCTAATACAACCTAGGCTGGTACTGATCTAATCCTTATGAATAGGTGGGGTGGCCGCCCTAAAAAGGGCACTCCCGCACAGGAACCTAACCTGGTATGCCCTAGAAAACCCTATAGTAGAAGGGGTGCACTATCTCGAGAGCTGGCTACAAATCACCCCTAAGGGTCCCCACTGTCGACCGCGCCCACTGAAAATGAAAGATAGCGTCAGCAACATCATTAACAACCCCAGGAACATGCAGAGCAACAAATTGAGAACCATGCAACACCAATCTGCGTAACAGACTGAGCACCGACAGGGAACTCGCCGTTTGCCCATTCATAGCTTGTACCACACCCAGATTGTCGCAATGGAAGCACACCATCCTATTGCGCAACAACTCACCCCAAACCTCAACCACAACAATAACGGGGAATAGCTCCAGTAGTGCCAGATTCGTGAGCCCAGCCATCCTCCAAGCTTCAGGCCAAGAACCCAAACACCACTGTCCCCGCAGATATGCCCTAAACCCACAGCTAGCCGCTGCATCAGTAAACAAATTAAAATCCTTGCTAGACACCAGACAGTCCATGATCAGGGACCGACCGTTGTACCTGCTCCAAAAATCCCTCCAAATACCCAAATCCGCCCACAAGTCAGCGGATACCCGAACAAAATGGTGCGGCTGCACCACCCCCGCCATAGCCGCCACCAAACGTCGGCAAAACACCCGACCCATTGACATGATACGGCAGGCAAAATTCAGCCGACCCAACAAAGCCTGAACTTCCGCAAACGCAATTTGTGCTCCCGACACCTGTGCTCCACTGCCACCCGCAGTTCTGCGAGCTTATCCTCTGGCAACCGACAATCCAAGGCCACCGTGTCGATCAAGATCCCCAGAAACTTAACGACCGTTGCCAGGCCTTCCGTCTTGTCCGGGGCCAAAGGAACCCCAAAGGAACCTGGCCACACGCGCCATAACTTGCAGCAGGATAGCACTTACCCTGGACCCCGCCGGGCAGATGAACAAAAAATCATCCAGGTAGTGAAGCACAGAGTCAACTTGCGACTCCCGCTTCACCACCGATTCCAAAAAGGGAACTAAAATGCTCAAAATAAGAACAAGAAACCGAACACAACATAGGAAGGCAAAGATCCACAAAGTACCACCCCTCTAAACAACAACCCAGGAGCGGAAAACTGTCAGGATAGACAGGAAGCAGCCTGAAGGCAGCCTCAATATCCGTCTTAGCCAGCAGAGCACCCCGCCCATACCGCCGAACCCACACCAAGGCAGCATCAAAGAACGTATACGAAATGGCACAAACCGCCGGATCAATACCATCATTCACTGAGAGGTGGTGAATGAGCCGAAACTTATTGGGCTCCTTCTTTGGAACCAGGCCCAAAGGGGAAACCCACAATCCCAGTAACGGAGGGGGCTCAAAAGGCCCCGCCATTCTTCCTAATTCTACCTCCTTCAATAACTTTTCCGCAACCAACTCAGGGCGGAGCCGGTCAGAAACCAAATTCCACACTACCCCCACCGAACCCGTCGCCGAACTTGGAATTCGGAACCCTTCCGAAAAACCAGCACGCAACAATGCCGCCAACGCCATATTTGGATAAAGGTCTAGGAAGGGTACCATCCTTCCCACCGCCACCGGCGTCGCCCCTCTTGAAGTCAAAGTCTCCACTCTTCCCTCCCCCTTTCCTAAAACAGCGGGACAGGCCATGGGCACCCCAGCACCTGGAGCTCTGATGCCGGAAGCAGCACTCGGCTCCAAACTTGCAATTACCGTATTTATCGGGGTATACCACGCACCGGCCTATAACACGCACCCTCATTTTACCAAGGATATTTGGGTAAAAAAAGTTTTTTACCCAAATATCCATGATAAAATGAGGGTGCGTGTGTGCGCGTGTATACCCCGATATACCCCCAGGAAAGGCAGGGGGAGAGAGGCCGTCGCTGCCCGCTTCTCTCCCCCTGCCTTTCCTGGGGTCTATAGCGCTGCTGTCGGCCCTTTTCACCCCCTGGTTATCGGCGCCGCTGCCCGTTCTGTCCCCCTGACTATCGGTGCCGGCGCCGATAGCCAGGGGTTGAGAAGCGGCGCCGACAGCCAGGGGGAGAGAAGGGGCAGCGGCACCCATTGCCGGCGCCGCTGCCCCGTTGCCTCCCCCATCCCTGGTGGCATAATTACCTGAGTCGGGTCCGCGCTGCTCCAGGCCTCCGTCGTGCGTCCCCAGCGTCGTTGCTATGCACGGAGCAGCGCTCTGACGTCATGCGCTGCGCCGTTCAGCGCATAGCAACGACGAAGGCCTGGAGCAGCGGAGCAGCGCGGACCCGACTCAGGTAATTATGCCACCGGGGATGGGGGGAGGCAACGGGGCAGCGGCACCGGCAATGGGTGCCGCTGCCCCTTCTCTCCCCCTGGCTGTCGGCGCCGCTTCTCTCCCCCTGGCTACCGGCGCCGGCACCGATAGTCAGGGGGACAGAACGGGCAGCGGCGCCGATAACCAGGGGGTGAAAAGGGCCGACAGCAGCGCTCTAGACCCCAGGAAAGGCAGGGGGAGAGAAGCGGGCAGCGACGGCCTCTCTCCCCCTGCCTTTCCTGGGGGGGTATCGGCGTATAACACGCACACAGACTTTAGGCTAAAAATTTTAGCCTAAAAAGTGCGTGTTATACGCCGATAAATACGGTACCTTCATTGAACTGCCAACATACCCCTTTAGCCATGTCCCCTGTCCGGGCGGAATTGTAGCCGCCGTTGGAAAGGACTGCAGACCACTCCTATGAGCCTCATCCACCAGCCAATATCCTTGTGGTCCCACCGCAAGGAAGTCCACACTGCCATCCGCTGCCTAAACTGCTCATCGTATCGCAACCAAGCAGTTCCCCGATAAACGCGATACGCCTCGCTAATAGCATCCATATAGCAGAAATGGCCGGAACAGAGCTCCGGCGCCTTCTTGCCAACTACACTAGACAGGATGGCAAAGTCCTGAAGTCAGTTAGAAAACGACCACGTTATCAACCGATACTGCCGCCGCTCCTCCGCCTCCTTCAACTTCTTCTTACCCTCATCAGGTTTAACCCTATCCAGATTAAATATCTTCAAGGGCTGCAGAGAGAATATCTCCACGTATTCGCCCTTCCAAATATTTTCCCGCATTTCCACCTTCAGGTGAGCCCCCAAGAGGCCCTCATAACAGACATACACCTCCCCTTGCGCATTGTCCGCCAATCGCACATCTCCCACGGCCCCCGAGGCTGCCAACAACGCAGAGGAGCCCGCCAGCTGACCGTCAGCTAGCTCCCCAGTTCCAGCACTGCATTGCCCCCCGGCCCCCACTGCCGAATCAGCAGCCCCCCCGGCCGCGGCAACCGGCGTATACAGCGGCCCCAACGCCGGCCGGCTCCCTTTAGCTCCGCCAGCCCAGGACAAGCTCGCTGACCCGCTGCCAGCACCCCACACCGCTGCAGGGGACCTTCCCAATCCCCAGACCCCTGCCATATACTAAAGCCTGCAGGCCCGTAAGCAGCAATTGGAAACCAGCCAGCCCACCACCCGCAGACCCCCCCCCCCCCCCAAATCATAAGAGAAGGTAAAACACTCACCGGACCCCACTGGCGAAGGACCAGCAGGGGTGACTTCTGTTCCAGTGAGCATCCTGCCCGCATCGGTGGATCTCCTCAGGTCACTCGCAGAAGCATAGACCATCAAGCCCGCAGAAGTCGCCACAGAAGCCGCAGAATCCCCAGCCGGGGCCGTGCTCAGCGGTCTGGATACCAGAGAAGGAGGGCGCACCTGCCCACCCCTCCATCCTTCCGGCACCAATGGAACATATGCAGCAGCTGAAGCTGGAGAATCCGCCCCTTGATCCAGCAGAATCTCATCCTCACTGACGTCACTAGGAGCAGGGTCAGCATCATTCTCCCCGCCAAAGGACCGATCATCTTCTGGCAAAAAGGCAGCCTGCCCTTCTTCATCTCCACTAGACCCAGCAAGGTCCATGGCAGGGGGAGCCTGTGTAGACACCAAGCCAGCGGGTACAGCCCCAGCACAGCCTGCAGCTCTCCAATAGCCCCATCCCCCTACAGCAGCAGTGGACTGAGCATGGGCCACAGTATGTTCCTCCAGGCGCAGGGGACCCGTGGCATCATCATGTCGGCCATCCCGTTTCACCTCACCCAAACGGCCTCTGGCAACCCCCCAAACCTGCCCCCCCCAAGACCTGCCATAATGGGAGGTAAAGGGATCCGAATGGAGACTCACCCTGCGGCTCCGGGCACGTGGAGAAGCATCAGGTGAAAGCCGCACTGGGGGGGCGAGAGCGCCGACCGCTGGACCGGACCCCGGACCACCCAGCCCGCTGCACCACCACCCGGGACAGCACCTTGAACTGGTCCTCCAGTCACTGAGGACCCCGCCGCATCACCTCCTCTCCCAACCGCCGCAACACCTCATCCACGGTAGAAACCATCACCGGGTGGGAGCACTGAGATCCTCTTCTAATCTTCGACACCTCGCTGTCGACTGGCTCCGCCTCTTCCTCCCTGGCCTAAATACCCCCTTCCTACTCCTCCTACTTCCTCCTTCTCCTCACCTTGAATATTAACCCCCCATTAACCCTTTCTTACCTGGCCATCATCCCCCTGTCATGCGCCCCTCCACTACAATTTTCTCCCCTCCAGGGCTTACTCAGCCGCAAGAAGGTTTGCAGTGTCTCCCAGGTAGACGGCACGCGCTCCCTTCATTCCTATGGGAGCGCTGATGATGCCCAAGTGCTGTACTCAGGTCTTTTTGGCACGGACATAGAAAATAATGGAGAGATCACAGTGGGGCCACAGCGGTTGGACTCATTGCGATCCGCTACTTATCCCCTACCCACGTTAATTTTTACCATAGTTCTCCTTTAATCGGCCAGAACACACCCAAAATTGGTACCAGCCAAACTTTCCCCTGCATTCTGCCATTTCTCTCAGCTGCTCTTTTTCTACCTGCTTGTAAGGCATGCCTATAAACCCATTCCTAATTCCTTAAAGGGGTGCTTCGCCCACAGACATCTTATTCCCTATCCTTTAGATAGGGAATAAGATTTTTAGGGTTGGAGTATCCCTTTAAGAGCCAGTGCACGTACCCAAAAGTTTATTCATTGAAACTGTATTACCACTAGCAAGTTCCCTGCATGAGTCCCATTCATCAGAAAAAGGCTCATGCACAGAACTTGCTGGGTGTCCTACGGTTGCCTCGGCAACTGTACCACCCAGCATCAGTTGCCTCTCTAGCACCGCATTGTGCAGATCACACAGGAGAGCAGCTTTGGATACTTAAAAAAAGAGCTTATTTAATTCACATTTTGCTAACACTATTTTTCACACAAATAAATAAAATGAATCAAACAAGTCAAGGAACAGTTTTTAACGAGGGGAACTTTATTTATTATTTATTAAAATGTTTGTGTAGGGATTTTATGTAACCTCCCATCACTCACAAAGAGCGTACAGTAACTAACTCAGGACAGGAAAAACCTCCAGAGGGGAGGAAACCTGTAGGGAATCCATGGCTACTGTATTGCCCTTCCTCTGGGCATACTAAAGGAGGTTACCTCTAGAATTTGGGCAAATGTGTCTGTGTATGTGCGTGATTCCTGGGGCTGTGCCTTCATGCAACTTCTTGCTGTAAGTCCGGAAATGCGATTCCACATCCTGGAAATACTGCATCGAAAATAGGAAAAGAAAAGAAAGATTATTTATTATGTTTATTAAAGAAATGTACATGGAAAATGCACTTATCAGTCATGTGTATGCACTTACCAGTCATCTTACTGTAAGTCCGGAAATGCGACTCCACATCCTGGAAATACTGCATCTAAAATAGAAAAAGAAAAGAAAAGAAAGGAAAAGAAAGATTATTTAGTATGTGTTTATTATAGAAATGTATATAGAAAGTGTACTTACCAGTCATGTGTATGCACCTATATTCCAGGGTCCCTACAGTGTCCAACATCAGCCCCTCACTGATGAAGAATGAGCAGGAGCAGTGTTATTTCTGCTCAGTGCTGCTCTCTGGTGGACAATGGTTATGACATCACATGTGTGACACGCTGCTCCTCCTGGGAGTTCTATTTCAGTAGTGCTGCTCTCTGATTGGCTGAAAATAGGAAAAAAAAACTTTTTAACATATTCTGACTGTTATCTAAGGGATTTTTGGCAATTTTTATTGAAATGGTGCTACTTGTTATATTTGTTTCTCCTAACCAGCCACTCAGTATTTTGTAATATCATTTGGTCACCCCAACAGCCTGGGCCCATAGGTTTCTTCCCTGTAGGCTCAATGAGCATCTCTGGCTGCTGGGATTTCTGATTAGTGACGCCCCTGACGTTGCGGTGTGAAGCGGAAGGACGTCACTTGGCAGACGTCCCCGGCAGCCAGCGCTGCTCATTGTTTAAAGTGGTTGTGGCTCCTGCTACCAGTTCAAGATCAGGAAGCATGGGCCGAGATTGACATACAACATCAGTGATCCCCTGTGGCTGTCCAGCTGTAGCAAAACTACAACTCCCAGCATGCCCTGACACCCTTCAGCTGTCAGGACATGCTGGGAGTTGTAGTTTTGCAACAGCTGGTAGGACATCTGTCGGAAGAGGGGAAAAAACGCCAAGGATAAAGCAATGTGAGCTTTGAAAAACGCCAGCCCAAGCCTAGGAACAAACACAATTATTGTGTGGCCAAAAATTAAAAACACCACACAAAACTGCTCCCTCGTTTCTTTTCTCCCAAAGATGCCATCTTTGCCAAAAACACTGGGGGGAGATTTATCAAGACCTGTGAAGAGGAAAAGTTGATAAGTTGCCCATAGCAACCAATCAGATCACTTCTTTCATTTTTGAAAAGCCTCTGAAAAGTGAAAGAAGCGGTTGCTATGGGCAACTTTTCCTCTTCACAGGTTTTCATACATCTCTCCCAATGTGTAGTATTATTATTATTATTATTATAAAAGGCGTTTTTTTCATTGGCACTTTTCTATCCCACACGGCTTTTCTACAAGCTATGTGAGTCTTTCATCATGTGACTCAAGGATTTCTATTGAAAAATTGGGAAGAAAAACGCCAAAACTTCATAAAAAAAAAAATACTGTTGGCATCCCACAAATTTGATAAATTTGCCTAAAAACACCATAAAAGGATGAAGAAAACCCCATTAGTGTCTGGCGTTTCATATTACCCTATTGATTTCAACCTGACATGTGCCCGCAGCGAACATGATGTTTTTTTTTTTTTTTTTACAAACACGCCAAGTGTAATCCCGGCTTAAATAAATTTTTTCACAATAGCTTGGAACAGGCTGTGTTATATATTTGCATAGTTGTGGCGTACAGCGTGTGCCGCATTTATGTGATGGCTTTCCGCTGGCATATACCGTATATACTCGAGTATATATATACGATTTTTCATGCTGAAAACACCCCCCTTGGCTTATACTCGAGTGAACTCTCCACCCGCAGTGGTCTTCAACCTGCGGACCTCCAGAGGTTTCAAAACTACAACTCCCAGCAAGCCCGGGCAGCCATCAGCTGTCCGGGCTTGCTGGGAGTTGTAGTTTTGAAACCTCCGGAGGTCCGCAGGTTGAAGACCACTGCGGCCTCCGACATCATCCAGCCCCCTCTCACCCCCCTTTAGTTCTGTACAGTACTCACCTCCGCTCGGCGCTGGTCCGGTGCTGCAGGACTGTCTGGAGAGGAGGTGGTCCGGTGGGATAGTGGTTCCGGGCTGCTATCTTCCCCGGGGAGGCCTCTTCTAAGCACTTCGGGCCCGGCCCCTGAATAGTCACGTTGCCTTGACGACGAAGCAGAGGTACGTTCATTACCAACGTACTTCTGCGTCATCGTCCAGGCAACGCCTCTATTCCGGGCCCACAGCGCGGAGAAGAGGCGCCCCCGGTGAAGATAGCAGCCCGGAACCACTATCACACCGGACGACCTCCTCTCCGGACAGTCCTGCAGCACCGGACCAGCGCCGAGCAGAGGCGAGTACTGTACAGAACTAAAGGGGGTGAGAGGGGGCTGAGTGATGTCGAAGGCCGCAGTGGTCTTCAACCTGCGGACCTCCGGAGGTTTCAAAACTACAACTCCCAGCAAGCCCGGACAGCCGATGGCTGCCCGGGCTTGCTGGGAGTTGTAGTTTTGAAACCTCTGGAGGTCCGCAGGTTTAAAACCACTGAGGGCGGATGATGACAAGAGGATGATGAAGGGGGGGTGTGGGATGATGAAGGGGGGGGGTGTGTGGGATGATTACAAGGGGATGATGAGGGGGGGTGTGGGATGATTACAAGGGGATGATGAAGGGGGGTGGGGATGATGACAAGGGGATGATGAAGGGGGGGGTTGTGGGATGATGACAAGGGGATGATGACAGGTGATGATAATGAGGGTCTGGATGATGACAGGCGGTGATGATGATGAGGATGTTAATGACGGGGGTCTGGATGATGACAGGGGGGGATGATGTATTTCCCACCCTAGGCTTATACTTGAGTCTATAACTTTTCCTGGAATTTTGGGTTGAAATTAGGGGCCTCGGCTTATGCTCGGGTCGGCTTATACTCGAGTATATACGGTATATCTTTCTGCGCTGCCGAATGCAGCGGGCACTTACTGGGTGTGGTTTCCTAGGTGCACTCTTTACACACTGATTTTTTTTTTTTTTACAACAACCACTACAGCCGGGGGATTGACATGGCACAGGGATCCTGCCTGTTTAGCAGCTCAGGCCACGTCCACCAGGGCTGGTGCAAGGATTTTTGCCACCCTAGGCAAAACCTCATTTTGCCGCCCCTCTGTCTCTGGTCCCTGTGCCCCGCCCTTTGGTCTCACCCCTTCTTTGCACCATCCACCTTTTTAATGATTGTTAGGCAGGATATCCATGCAAAATTCCGCAGGAATATTCCACACAGAAATTTCACTGCAGCAGAGTCCTATTAATTTCCGAACAGGAAATATCTGGCACAGAAATTCAAATTCTGGCGAATTTCCCAGAGGTCCTACCGTTTGTTCTGCCACTGCTCCACCATCTGCAGACTATCCACACATAAATTTTCGTGTGGACATTCGGCCGTGTGAATATAGCCTTACAGTCAACGCTGAGTAGTTACACCCTACAGACAGGCTGACTCATCAAGCAGCAGCTCAGAGAAAAGATTGCTGCTGTTGGAGCCTGTGGGAGACTTTGAGAGAGAGGGACTGTCTGTGACTACTATTGCCAGCCAAGCCTTTTAACCCCCTAAGGACAATGGATGTAAATGTACGTCCTGATGGGACTGATATGTCCTGATGGGACTTAATGGGACTTAATGCACTGATGGGCCTTAACGCACCAGGACGTATATCTACATCCTGTGCATGACGTGAGTACCGGACCGGTATCAGCAGTAAGGGAACCGCCGATAATGGCAGACATCAACGACCATGCTGTAACCCCTCAAATGCCGTGATCAATACAGATGACAGAATATGCTGCAATGCGGATGTTATATTGGATGATCTGATCACCAGCAGCACTGCGGTGATCTGGTGATCATCCAAAATGGCGGACGGAGGTCCCCTCACCTGCCTCCGCCACTCTACCCGGGTCTTCTCCTCTGCTCTGACATCAAGCAGACTAGAGAAGAAGATCGCCGACAATACTGATCAGTGCTATGCCTCTCAATGATTGCTATAAATAGTCCTCTAAAACAGGGGTTCTCAACTGGTGGCACTCGTACCCCTAGGGGTATGCCACCGGTTGTTCGGGGGTACGCCAATGCGCTGACAAGTACCGGCCAGGCATTGGCCAGTATTTGTCAGCGCATAGTGGAGAATGGCCATGGCAGGTCTCTGTACAGTAGCGAGGCCAGAGCTGCGGCCGCAGCTACTGTAAGGTAGCTGCGTTGTTGCCGGGGAGACGTATGACCCTGACGTTGAGCAGAGGTGTCGCACAGCACAGGAGGATGTCACACGTCAGTGCGGCCCCGTCGATCGGGACATGCTGCATGCACGGACAGGCCACACAGGACCGTAGGAGGCTGGATAAAGTAAAAAAAATAAAAGTGAAATATATTGAGTATGGGACGGAGGGAGGGTTTTTGTATGTGTAAATATATATATATATATATATATATATATATATATATATTAGCTGGGGGGGAAATAATAGCACGAGGCATTAAGATGGAGGGGGGAGGGATAATGGAAAAAGGGGATCAGAAGGAGGGGGAGATAATGGCACAAGGGGATTATATGGATGGGAGGGAGATGATTATCCCCCCTCCATATTAATCCCCTTGTGTCATTATCCCCCCTCCCTCTGATTTCCTTTTGCCATATCCGATAATAATAGCACAAGGGGATTAATATGGAGGAGGGAATATTGGCACAAGGGGATTAATATGGAGGTGGGGGGAATAATGAGTAACCTTCCCCCCTCCATCTTAATCTCTTGTGCCATTATTCATCCCTCCCTCTGATCCTCTTGTGCCATTTCCCTCTCCCCCTAACATCTTATTCCCTTTGTGCCATTTCCCCCCCCTGATTCCCTTTTGCCATATCGGATAATAATGGCACAAGGGGATTAATGTCACGATTCGGCAGGCTGGAGGTGGATCCTCTGTGCCAGAGAGGGATTGGCGTGGACCGTGTCAGTGGACCGGTTCTAAGTTGCTACTGGTATTCACCAGAGCCCGCCGCAAAGCGGGATGGTTTTGCAGCGGCTGTAGCAACCAGGTCGTATCCACTGGCAACGGCTCAACCTCTCTGACTGCTGAGATAAGCGCGGTACAAGGGAGTAGACGAGCAAGGTCAGACGTAGCAGAAGGTCGGGACAGGCGGCAAGGTTCGTAGTCAATGGTGAAATAGCAGGAGGTCTAGAACACAGTATGGGTAACACAGTAAAGCTTTCTCAAGGCACAAGGCAACAAGATCCGGCGAGGGAGTGCAGGGGAAGTGAGGTATAAGTAGGGAGTGCACAGGTGGAACTAATCAGGGTGATTGGGCCAGGCACCATCATTGGTGCACTGGCCCTTTAAATCTCAGAGCGCTGGCGCACGCGCCCTAGAGAGCGGAGCCGCGCGCACCAGAGCATGACAGCCGGGGACCGGGACAGGTAAGTGACCTGGGGTGCGATTCGCGGGCGGGCGCGTCCCGCTATGCGAATCGCATCCCCGCCGGCCATGTCAGTGCAGCGCTCCCGGTCAGCGGGTCTGACCGGGGCGCTGCAGGGAGAGAAACGCCGCGAGCGCTTCGTGGAGGAGCAGGGACCCGGAGCGCTCGGCGTAACAGTACCCCCCCCCCTTAGGTCTCCCCCTCTTTTTTGTCGGAATGTCGCCCCACAGAGGACGAGGACATCGGGAGCGATTGTAGAGTCTCCTTCTGGGGGACAGTGAAGTCCTGGGTTTTGACATGAATGGCAGACCGGACAGAAGGAGTGGGAATGGGGAGGGGGGGTAGAGGGTGAGGCTTGGCACGGGGCAGAGTGTCACCAGGACGGGGACTATGAGGGGGCACGGCACAGTCCTGACAGGCCTTGGGAAGACCAGGCACAGGAGGAGACACTGAGGACCGACAGACGGGGCTGGGAGCAGACGTGAGGCACTCTTTGCGGCAAGCAGGACCCCAATTCTTGATCTCCCCGGTGGTCCAGTCAAGGGTGGGAGAATGGTGCTGGAGCCATGGCAGACGGAGGAGGATTTCAGAGGTACAGCCGGGCAAAACCAAAAATTCAATTTCCTCGAGATGTGGTCCAATGTTCATAAGCAGGGGCACTGTGCGATAACGCACAGTGCAGTGCAGCTTGACCCCGTTGACCGAAGAAATATAGAGCGGCTTGATGAGACGGGTCACCGGGATGCAGTACGTATCAAGCAAAGAGGCCAGAATAAAATTTCCAGAAGAACCAGAGTCCAAGACGGCCACAGCAGAGAAGGAGGAGTTGGCAGAAGGAGAAATCCGTACGGGCACAGAGAGAGATGGAGAAGTAGACTCCGTACCCAGAGACGCCAGGCCCACATGAGCAGGTTGCGTGCGTGCATTTTCCAGACGTGGAGGACGAATAGGGCAATTCACCAAGAAATGTTCGGTACTAGCGCAGTACAAACATAGATTTTTATCCCTACGGCGAGACCTCTCTTCAATAGTCAGGCGAGACCGATCTACTTGCATAGGCTCCTCGGCGGGAGGCACAGGGGCAGATTGCAAGGGATACCGAGAGAGAGGTGCCCAGGGATTAAGGTCTTTTTCCTGGCGGAGTTCCTGGTGTCTTTCCGAAAAACGCATGTCAATGCGGGTGGCCAAATGGATAAGTTCATGCAGGTTGGCAGGAATCTCTCGTGCGGCCAGCACATCTTTGATGTTACTGGATAGGCCTTTTTTAAAGGTCGCGCAGAGAGCCTTGTTGTTCCAAGATAATTCGGAAGCGAGAGTACGAAACCGGATGGCGTACTCGCCTACTGAAGAATTACCCTGGACCAGGTTCAGCAGGGCAGTCTCGGCAGAAGAAGCTCGGGCTGGTTCCTCGAAGACACTGCGAACCTCAGAGAAGAAGGAGTGTACAGAGGCGGTGACAGGGTCATCGCAGTCCCAGAGCGGTGTGGCCCAAGACAAAGCCTTCCCAGACAGGAGACTGACCACGAAAGCCACCTTCGACCGTTCTGTAGGAAATTGGTCCGACAACATCTCCAAATGAAGGGAACATTGTGACAGAAAACCACGGCAGAGTCTAGAGTCCCCATCAAATTTGTCCGGCAGGGACAAGCGGAGGTTAGGAGCGGCCACTCGCTGCAGAGGAGGTGCAGGAGCTGTTGGAGGAGATGGTAGCTGCTGTTGCAGATGCTTTAGCTGCGACTGAAGTTGCTGTACCATGGTGGACACTTCCGACAGCTGGTGACTTAGATGGGCGATCTGTCGGGATTGCTGGGCGACCACCGTGGTGAGGTCAGAGACAACTGGCAGGGGAACCTCAGCGGGATCCATGGCCGGATCTACTGTCACGATTCGGCAGGCTGGAGGTGGATCCTCTGTGCCAGAGAGGGATTGGCGTGGACCGTGTCAGTGGACCGGTTCTAAGTTGCTACTGGTATTCACCAGAGCCCGCCGCAAAGCGGGATGGTCTTGCAGCGGCTGTAGCAACCAGGTCGTATCCACTGGCAACGGCTCAACCTCTCTGACTGCTGAGATAAGCGCGGTACAAGGGAGTAGACAAGAGCAAGGTCAGACGTAGCAGAAAGTCGGGACAGGCGGCAAGGTTCGTAGTCAATGGTGGAATAGCAGGAGGTCTGGAACACAGTATGGGTAACAGAGTAAAGCTTTCTCAGGGCACAAGGCAACAAGATCCGGCGAGGGAGTGCAGGGGAAGTGAGGTATAAGTAGGGCAAGGAACAGGTGCAAGCTAATCAGGGTGATTGGGCCAGGCACCATCATTGGTGCACTGGCCCTTTAAATCTCAGAGCGCTGGCGCGCGCGCACCCTAGAGAGCGGAGCCGCGCGCGCTAGAGCATGACAGCCGGGGACCGGGACAGGTAAGTGACCTGGAAGTGTCCACCATGGTACAGCAACTACAGTCGCAGCTACAGCATCTGCAACAGCAGCTACCATCTCCTCCACCAGCTCCTGCACCTCCTCCGCAGCGAGTGGCCGCTCCTAACCTCCGCTTGTCCCTGCCGGACAAATTTGATGGGGACTCTAGACTCTGCCGTGGTTTTCTGTCACAATGTTCCCTTCATTTGGAGATGTTGTCGGACCAATTTCCTACAGAACGGTCGAAGGTGGCTTTCGTGGTCAGTCTCCTGTCTGGGAAGGCTTTGTCTTGGGCCACACCGCTCTGGGACTGCGATGACCCTGTCACCGCCTCTGTACACTCCTTCTTCTCTGAGGTTCGCAGTGTCTTCGAGGAACCAGCCCGAGCTTCTTCTGCCGAGACTGCCCTGCTGAACCTGGTCCAGGGTAATTCTTCAGTAGGCGAGTACGCCATCCGGTTTTGTACTCTCGCTTCCGAATTATCTTGGAACAACGAGGCTCTCTGCGCGACCTTTAAAAAAGGCCTATCCAGTAACATCAAAGATGTGCTGGCCGCACGAGAGATTCCTGCCAACCTGCATGAACTTATCCATTTGGCCACCCGCATTGACATGCGTTTTTCGGAAAGACACCAGGAACTCCGCCAGGAAAAAGACCTTCATCCCTGGGCACCTCTCTCTCGGTATTCCTTGCAATCTGCCCCTGTGCCTCCCGCCGAGGAGCCTATGCAAGTAGATCGGTCTCGCCTGACTATTGAAGAGAGGTCTCGCCATAGGGATAAAACATTTCGAACATTTCTTGGTGAATTGCCCTATTCGTCCTCCACGTCTAGAAAATGCACGCACGCAACCTGCTCATGTTGGCCTGGCGTCTCTGGGTACGGAGTCTACTTCTCCATCTCTCTCTGTGCCCGTACGGATTTCTCCTTCTGCCAACTCCTCCTTCTCTGCTGTGGCCGTCTTGGACTCTGGTTCTTCTGGAAATTTTATTCTGGCCTCTTTGCTTGATACGTACTGCATCCCGGTGACCCGTCTCATCAAGCCGCTCTATATTTCTTCGGTCAACGGAGTCAAGCTGCACTGCACTGTGCGTTATGGCACAGTGCCCCTGCTTATGAACATTGGACCGCATCTTGAGGAAATTGAATTTTTGGTTTTGCCCGGCTGTACCTCTGAAATCCTCCTCGGTCTGCCATGGCTCCAGCACCATTCTCCCACCCTTGACTGGACCACCGGGGAGATCAAGAATTGGGGTCCTGCTTGCCGCAAAGAGTGCCTCACGTCTGCTCCCAGCCCCGTCTGTCGGTCCTCAGTGTCTCCTCCTGTGCCTGGTCTCTCCAAGGCCTGTCGGGACTGTGCCGTGCCCCCTCATAGTCCCCGTCCTGGTGACACTCTGCCCCATGCCAAGCCTCACCCTCTACCCCCCCTCCCCATTTCCACTCCTTCTGACCGGTCTGCCATTCTTGTTAAAACCCAGGACTTCACTGTCCCCCAGAAGGAGACTCTACAATCGCTCCCGATGTCCTCATCCTCTGTGGAGCGACATCCCGACAAAAAGAGGGGGAGACTTAAGGGGGGGGGGGGTACTGTTACACCGAGCGCTCCGGGTCCCTGCTCCTCCCCGAAGCGCTCGCGGCGTTTCTCTCCCTGCAGCGCCCCGGTCAGACCCGCTGACCTGGAGCGCTGCACTGACATGGCCGGGGGGGATGCGATTCACATAGCGGGACGCGCCCGCCCGCGAATCGCACCCCAGGTCACTTACCTGTCCCGGTCCCCGGCTGTCATGCTCTGGCGCGCGCGGCTCCGCTCTCTAGGGCGCGCGTGCGCCAGCGCTCTGAGATTTAAAGGGCCAGTGCACCAATGATGGTGCCTGGCCCAATCACCCTGATTAGCTTGCACCTGTTCCTTGCCCTACTTATAACTCACTTCCCCTGCACTCCCTTGCCGGATCTTGTTGCCTTGTGCCTTGAGAAAGCTTTACTGTGTTACCCATACTGTGTTCCAGACCTCCTGCTATTCCACCATTGACTACGAACCTTGCCGCCTGTCCCGACCTTCTGCTACGTCTGACCTTGCTCTTGTCTACTCCCTTGTACCGCGCTTATCTCAGCAGTCAGAGAGGTTGAGCCGTTGTCAGTGGATACGACCTGGTTGCTACCGCCGCTGCAAGACCATCCCGCTTTGCGGCGGGCTCTGGTGAATACCAGTAGCAACTTAGAACCGGTCCACTGACACGGTCCACGCCAATCCCTCTCTGGCACAGAGGATCCACCTCCAGCCTGCCGAATCGTGACACCTATATAATCGGCAGCCATCTTGCGGCCAGTCACATCAGCATTCTTTTGCAGAGAGAGAGGGACAGAGAGCAGTGTGTGTTGCACAGAAAAGCATTTTTACAGCACCGATTCATCTCAAGGCCAAATCCAGCCTAGAAGCACTGATAGGGAAGGGAGTGAGATTGAGTGAGAAAGTGCAATTTTGGGTGTACTACACAGCGACTGTGTGCTGCCGCACTGGTGTGCACAACAACTGGAAAAATAATAGTAGCCAGCCCGTTAGGGTGAGCAGAGCACTAAGAGCCACAATCGCCTGTTATTAGTGCCTAATACAGGTTGCATAGCAGAGCGTATTGTCCTCTATTAAGTGTAACCTGTCCGTACATAGGTGGTGTACAATTTTGTTCCCGTTAAAGTCTTAAGGGCCTACTTACTGAGAAAGGCCAGCCAAAAGTACACACCTGCTTCTGTTGTAGACAAATACTGTTTTAAGTGTAGTGGAGCGTATTGTACTCCCCTAATAAGTGCATACCACATGCGTACATCTACATGGTGTACCATTTTGTTCCTGTTAAAGTCTTCAGGGCCTAGATACTGTGAAAGGCCAGCCAAAAGTACACACCTGCTGCTGTGCTAGACACATACTGTTTTAAGCTTAGTGGAGCCTATTGTCCTCCCCTCATATACGCACTAATTATGTCAGGCAGAGAAGTGCCAGGACGTGGACAGAGGAGTGGCAGAGGCCTAAAATTATCAGGCAGAGGTCGCAACAGACTAGGGGCGAGTCGCAGCAGGAGTCGCAGCGAGAGGCCTGAGCTCCCGTTATCAGCTAGCACACTTGTCTCAACCAGCAACCCATCTGCCATCATCGATTGGTTAACACGGTCATCCACTTCATCACAAGTGACATCTGACACCCCCAGTCAACAGTTGTTGGGTTCCTCAGACACAACCCTCAGTTGGCATGGCTGGGAGCAGTCCCTGTCCTCCCATTGCCTCTGTTCTATGCTGTTCCCTCCCCTACAGAAGTATCTTATGATGTGGGTTCAGGTCCACTATTCACTGAGGACGATCTGCTAGAGGACAGTCAGCAGCTACTGCCCAGCCAAGAAGGGGAGGAGACATACGCCACTTCCTCCTCTAGGCAAGTCTAGGCAAGTCAAACAATAGAACGTAGATAGGATGGGCACTGCAACACCTAATGCTTGCAGCTGAAAGAGACCATGTAATGATGACCCGGTGTGAGTGTGGTTCTATGGGGTGCCAGACACATCAAGGAAAAAAGGCAATTTCCATAAATCCAAGAGCAAAGAAGAAAATGTCTGCACTCACCACAGGATTCCTTTAAAATCAGGACTTTATTCAGGCAATAGGCAATGTCCATACATAAGGATTCACAGCCGAGTGCACAGGGAGGGAGAGCAGCTAGCGGCTAGGCAGCCGAAGTATACTGGAACAACAGCACCGTTTCACGTCTGTGACGCTTCTTCCGGTTCCTAGAACCGGAAGAAGCGGCACAGATGTAAAACGGTGCTGTTCCTAGTGGAACAGGGGTTCCTGGAGACGCCAGCAGTAGCAGTCAATTATTGCGCACTGTTGGTGGTAAAATCAGATACTCGGCGGTCTGGTAGTTTTTCATCAAGCATCCGGAGGAAGTTAATACAGCCACATGCAAGATATGTCGGCAGAAGGTGAAACGTGGACAGGGTAGCAATGTTGGCACCACGGCCCTGCCTCAACATATGATGCGCCACCATAAAGCAGCCTGGGACAACCGTGGCTCAGATGTGGTGGTCCAGCCTGCCGCATCACCCAGTGGCACGACACTCCCTCTTTCAGCCAGCCAAGGGTCCACCACCTCAGGCGAAGGGAGCTGTGTGTCATACCCTCCGTCTGTCGCTCCAGATGCTTCTGCTCCTCCTTCTTGTAGTCAGCCATTCCGCCAACAATCCATAGGCGAGGCCATGTCCAAGAGACAAAAGTATGCGACCACTCATCAAAGGACGCAGAAGCTGAATGTCCTCCTTTCCAAGTTGCTGATGCTGCAGTCCCTCCCATTTCAAGTGGTGGACTCTGCACCTTTCAGAGAATTGATGGCTTGTGCCGAGCCAAGGTGGAGAGTCCCAAGCCGTCATTTCTTTGCGAAGAAGGCAGTACCAGCACTGCATAATTTTGTACAAGAGAAGGTGGGCCAGTCCTTGAGCCTGTCGATGTGTTCAAAAGTGCACCGCAGCGCAGACGTGTGGAGCTATAACTACGGGCAGGGACAATACTTGTCTTTTACGGCCCACTGGGTAAATGTGGTTCCTGCACAGCCACAACAGCAACTTAGACAGGTCACACCGCTTCTTCCTCCATGCTCTCAGGCAGTTGGTCCTGTAACAGTGTGCGACTCCGCCTCCTCATCCTCCATCGTGTCCTCGGCCTCCACTGCACATACAAATCTCAGTGGCCCTTCATCATACCATGTGTGTAGGGCACGGCGGTGTCACACTGTTCTTCACATGGTTTGCCTTGGCGAACGGAGTCACACAGGGGAGGAACTGCTAAAATTCATTCGTCAAGAAATCGGAGTATGGCTTACTCCACGAAATCTGGAAATTGGAACCATCGTGACCGACAACGGGAAGAACATTATGTCCGCGCTGCGACAAGGAAGTGTGAAACATGTGCCCTGCATGGCACACGTGTTGAATCTGGTTGTCAAGCACTTCCTGAAGTCTTCACCCCATTTGCAAGACATCCTAACAATGGCAAGAAAACTGTGCATGCACTTCAGCCACTCGTACACCGCAAAGCACACCCTCCTTGAGCTGCAGCGTCAGAACGGTATCCCACAACATAGTCTTATTTGTGACGTTGCCACGCGTTGGAATTCCCCCCTCCATATGTTGGACAGACTATACGAACAAAGAAAAGCCATCACCGATTTCTTGATGATCCAAGCAGATAGGAGTACTCCCCTGTGTAACTTCAATGTGAACCAGTGGCAGCTCAGATGTGACACCTGCCATTTGCTGAGGCCCTTTGAGGAAGCCACATTATTTGTAAGTCACCTGGATTACGGGATGAACAACGTAATTCCACTCCTACATTGCCTACAATAAATGATTGAAACCATGGCTGGTCACGGCAATGGAGATGTTGCGCCTACATCTCACGGCTACATGAGCCCTGTGGAGGCTGAACTGGAGGAGGAGGATGAGGGACAGAGTGGAGCACAGTTTAGGTTTGATGAGATGGGCAGTGTTTCTAGTCATCGGACAGGAGAGGAGGAGCATGATCAGCCAGAGGAGCCAGAGGGTTATTATGAGGAAGGCGAGACAGAGGAACCAGACACACTGTGGCAGTATGCAGTGGAGATTGAGGCAGGGAGTCCCTCCGAGTCACTGGCGCAAATGGCATGATGCATGCTCAGTTGCTTGCATAGTGACCCCCGAATTGCCATAATTCATCAGCGGGATGACTTCTGCCTCTCCACCTTATTGGACCCTTGCTACCGTCAAAGAATGGGGGCCTTTTTTACACCCACTGAGAAGAAGGGCACACTGACCTACTACAGAGAGATCCTATGTAGTCTGTTGGCCGATGCCTATCGGCGACATGGTCGATCCACTCGCAGGTCTGACGCGGGGGGCCCTCTGAGCTCACTTTCCACTGCTATGGCTGCTGGGGAGGGGAGGGGTGGCAGGAGCAGTGCCAGCTCCAATATCAACAGCCTAAGTCTACAGTCGCTGATGAGTAGCTTTCTTCACCCGCATAGTGAAGCAACTCATCAGCAGAAGCTAGACATGGAGCAGGTCCTGAACCAGCAGGTGGTGGCATACCTTGACATAGCCATTCCAACAAATCTTGAAAATTCGCTGGATTTCTGGGCAGCCAAACTTGATTTATGGCCGCAACTAGCAGAGTTTGCCCTGGAAAAGCTGTCCTGCCCGGCCAGTAGTGTGCCATCAGAGTGGTTGTTTAGTGCGGCCGGTGCCATAGTTACTCCAAGGCGAACTCGTCTGTCTGTCCACTAAAAATGTGGAGAGACTGACCTTTGTGAAGATGAATCAGGCATGGATAAGCCAGGATTTCCAACCACCAATGCCAGATGCCTCAGAGTAATTTGACCATGCTGCTACACCAACACTTCCCAATTATGGTTATGAAACCCTCTTGGGTTATCAATTAGGGTTATGAAACCGTCTTTGGTACTGCGAAGGCCTGCTCCTGACTGATCCTGTGTCTTTCAGGAACTACTTGCCTCACTGATGGTTTAGGCCTTGGGCCTTTAATTTTTGGATGTTTAGCAGTAGCTAAATACATGCTTAATGCAAATTTCAACATTTGATCTTTAACCCCTTAAGGAACAAGCCCATTTTCACCTTAAAGGGGTACTCCGCCCCTAGACATCTTATCCCCTATCCAAAGGATAGGGGATAAGATGTCAGATCGCTGGGGTCCCGCTACTGGGGACCCCGGGGATCCCAGATGCAGCACCCCCCTATCATTACTGCGCAGAGCGAGATCGCTCTGCACGTAATGACGGGCAATACAGGGGCCGGTGCATCGTTACGTCATGGCTCCGCCCCTCGTGACATCACGGCCCACCCCCGTCAATACGAGTCAATGGTAAGGGGGCCTGGCGGTTGTCACGCCCCCTGCCATAGACTTGCATTAAGGGGACGGACTGTGATGTCATGAGGGGCGGAGCCATGACGTCACGCTGCTCCGTCCCCTGTATCTCCCGTCATTACGCACAGAGCGAACTCGCTCTGTGCAGTAATGATGGCGGGGTGCTGCAGCGGCGATCTAACATCTTATACCCTATCCTTTGGATAGGGGATAAGATGCCAGGGGCGGAGTACCCCTTTAAGGACCAGGCCAATTTTATATTTGCATTTTCATTTTTTCCTCCTCGCCTTCTAAAATCCAGAACTCTTTTAAATTTCCATCTACAGACCCATATAAGAGCTTGTTTTTTGCGTGACCAATTGTACTTTGTAATGAAACCTCTCATTTTACCATAAAATGTACGGCAAACCCAAAAAAATATTTTTTTAGGGAGGAAATTTAAATGAAAACCACAATTTTTCATATTTTGGAGGGTTTCGTTTTCACACTGTACAATTTACGGTAAAAATTACATATGTGCTTTATTCTGTGGGTCAATACGATTAAAATGATACCCATGTCTAGACACTTTTATATTTTTGTACCGCTTAAAAAAAAATCTAAAAATTTTTGTGCAAAATCAGTAATCTAAAATCGCCTAAAATATTTTTAGGGTGGTATGAGGGCTAATTTTTTGCGCCGTCATCTGTACTTTTTATCGAGGCAATATTTGCATATATAAAACTTTTATATAATTTTTTTATTAAAATGTGACAAAAAAGCAGCATTTTTTACGTTTATGCTGTTCCCCGTACGGGATCATTAACATTATATTTTGATTGTTCGGACATTTACGCACGCGGCGATGACAAATATGTTTATAAAAAAAATATGCTTTATGGGGGTAAAATGTGAAAAACTGACAATTTTCATTTTTATTGGGGGAGGGGATTTTTCACTTTTTTTTTTACTTTTTTAAACTTTTTTTTAATTTTTTACACTTTTTATGTCCCCATAGGGGACTAACTATAACTATCATTTGATTGCTATTACTGTTCAGTGCTATGTATAGGGCATAGCACTGATCAGTATTATCGACTATCTCCTGCTCTGATCTGCTCGATCTCAGACCAGAGCAGGAGATGCCGGGAGACTGACGGAGGCAGATGAGGGGACCTCCGTCCGCCATTACAGATGATCGGATCGCCTCGGCGATCCGAGCATCTATTTTATCATGCGCATTGCAGCAGATGCCGTGATCTGTACAGATCATGGCATCTGAGGGGTTAATGGCGGACATCCACGCGATCGCGGATGTCGGCCATTACCGGCGGGTCCCCGGCTGCTAATAGTAGCCAGGACCTGCCGTGTATGACGCGAGCACCGCTCCGATGCTCGTGGTCATACACAGGACGTAAATGTACATCCTGGTGCGCGAAGTACCGTCAAACAAGGACGTACATTTACGTCCGTAGTTGTTAAGGGGTTAAATGTAAGGTGTTACGAAACCCTCTTGGGTACTGTGAATGCCTGCTCCTGACTGATCCTGTGTCCTTCAGGAACTACTTGCCTCACTGATGCTTCTGGCCTTGGGCCTTTAATTTTTTGATGTTTGCACTAGCTACATACATGCTTAATTGAAATTTCAAAATTGATCGTGCAATGTAAGGGGTTATGAAAGCCTCTTGGGTACTTCTGATGCCTGCTCCTGACTGTGTGTTTCAGGAACTACTTGGCTAATTGATGCTTCTGGGCTTGGGCCTTAAATTTTTGGATGTTTAGCAAGAGCTAAATACATGCTTGATAGAAATTTCAACATTGATCTTTCAATGTAAGGGGTTATGAAACCCTCTTCGGTACTTCTGATGCCTGTTCCTGACTGCTCCTGTGTCTTTTAGGAACTACTTGGCTTACTGATGCTTCAGGGCTTGGGCCTTAAAGGACAACTGTAGTGTCATATTACTGTGCCCGGACCTCAAAAATAAACAAAATAAACTTTAACACACCTACCTATGAGCCCCCTTTGGTCGGGTACCGGCCTCACGGTCCAGCGGTGCTAACCTCTTACAACTTCCTGGGGACTGGGACGCCGAAGAGCCGTCGGCGTATCACCGGCTGCAGTGATGTCCCACCCCAGCCGGTGATAGACTGAGCCCACTGTCATGTAAGAAGCCGGCCAGAGCCCCTTACATGACAGTGGGCTCAGCCTATCACTGGCTGGGGCAGGACATCGTCCCCAGGAAGTTGAACAAGGTTAGCACTGCTGGACCGTGAGGCCGGTACCGGACCAACGGGGGCACATAGGAAGATATGTTAAAGTTAAAGATATGTTAAATGTCTAGCACTACAGTTGTCCTTTAAATTTATAGATGTTTTGCACTACCTTACATACATGCTTAATTGAGATTTCAACATTGATCTTTCAATCTTAGGGGTTATGAAATCCTCTTGTGTTCTGCTGATGCCTTTTCCTGACTGTGTCTTTCAGGAACTACTTGGCTTACTGATGCTTCTGGGCTTGGGCCTTAAATTTTTGAATGGTAGCACTACCTAACATGCATCTTCAATAGAGATTTCAACATTCACCTTTTACTTTTAGGGTTTGTGAACCCCTCTTGTGTACTCATGCTGCTTCCTGCTCCACTCCGTCAGCCCGTTGGTCCTATGACAGTGTTTGACTCCACCTCCTCATCCTCATCCTCCACCAAGTCCTCAGCCTCTACTCCCCAGACAAGTCTTAGTGGCCCTTCAGCATACCATGTGTACAGGGCATGGTGGTGTCACGCTGTTCTACACATGGTTTGCCTTGGTGAAGTGTTGGAAACAATGGCTGGTCAGGGTAATGGAGACATTGCGCCTACATCTCACGGCCACATGAGCCCTGTGGGGGCTTGTATAATTTGGCCCTTTGTACCCACACGCCGGGGTCCGGGACACTAAAACTTGGGAGTTAAAAGTAAAATTTCAAAATCATTAAATTACATTTTAAAATCTTAAATTTTAATTAAAAAATCATACATTTCAATGGTCTCCGCATGCTTCAGCTAACTTCAGGCTGTGTCATTCAGGCAATATATGGTTTACTGATACTGCTGCTTTGCCTAGGTCTGGGACTGAAAATGTTGTTATGGTAGCACTAGCTATCCAAAATCTTCATTTTAAATTTCAAAAATTCTTGTGTTTTTTTGGGGGGGGATTGTGAAGCCCTGGGGTCTCCTCATGCTTCAGCCAACTCCAGGCTGTGTCATTTAGGTAATATATAGTTTACTGATACCGCTGCTGGGCTTGGAAATAAACATTTTGTTATGGTAGTTAGCACTAGCTATCGAAAATCATCATTTTAAATTAAAAAAATTCTTGTGTTTTTTGGGGGGGATTGTGAAGCCCTGGGGTCTCCTCACGCTTCAGCCAACTCCAGGCTGTGTCATTGAGACAATATATGGTTTACTGATACCGCTGCTGGTAGCGGTTATGGTAGGAAGCACTAGCTATCCAACTTCTTCGGTTTAAATTTCTGAATTCATCTTTTAATCTTAGGGATTGTAAAGGCCTAGTGTCTACTCATGCTGCTGCCAGCTCCAGGCTGTGCCATTCATCCAATATATGGTCTCCTCATGCTGCCAACACCTCTACGCTGTGCCATTCAGCCACTATATGGTGTCCTCATGCTGCCAAAACCTCCACGCTGTGTCATTCAGCCTCTATATGGTGTCCTCATGCTGCCAACACCTCCACGCTGTGTCATTCAGTCACTATATGGTCTCCTGACACTGATGCCACCACCAGGCTCTGTCATTGTGCTGCTGTGCGGCAGTGATTCTAAAAGCGATGCCGGTAATCTGCATGTTATTCTGAAAAACAGTATTATTTCACTACCCCAGCACACTCCATATGCATGTTAGAACACAGAAAAGTGTTCTAGACCCCTATTGATGCTCTTTGTAAGCCAGAAATAGCCGTTTTTAATATAGTTTCGCCGCATTTGAATGGAAAAAAATTTGGGGGGAAATTTGAAAAATCGGACGAATGGAATTTTTGAAAAGTTCACTCATCTCTACTAAGCATCTCTGGGAACTCCTTCAAGACTGTTGGAAGACCATTTCAGGTGACTACCTCTTGAAGCTCATCAAGAGAATGCCAAGAGTGTGCAAAGCAGTAATCAAAGCAAAAGGTGGCTACTTTGAAGAACCTAGAACAGTGGTTCTTAACCTTGGAGGTACTGAACCCCACCAGCTTCTTATGCACATTCACCGAACCCCTCTTAATTGGAAAAATAAAATGTGATTTCTTCAAATTCAAAACATAGTAGGTATATGTAAGGAGATCTGATCTTATCTAGGTACCCCTGGTACCAAACTTCGGTGGTTAGCTTGATTTAAGTCTTTATCTGGATCCAGGAGAATGAATCTACCAGAAATTACACATAACAACAGTTTGTCCGGTCAAATTCATTCTAGTTTATTCAGCAGTCTGTAAGCACATCATATTTGGTATAATTTCTAGCCTATAATATTAGGTATACGGAGGTTTCTGAGAGAATTCATATGAGAGACAGATGATCGAGAAAGCCATAACACATGTAAGAATAAGAAGTCCTAATATGGTTAATTAACCTTCGCGGCTACATTCCTATCAAAGAGATAACATTAAATGCTGACAGGATAAAGACACTGTGTGATGGATACATACAATACAGTAACCCCTTCAATCCCCTCTTAGAACCTTATATTATTTTATACTATACAGTTCTTTTTTTAACTTCCTTTCTCTGTAGAGTTTTAGGTATTGCAAGTATCCACTGGGTGTAGTGTCTTCATTAGCCAATGAGGGCGTGGCCTGGTAAAATGTGGCCGTGGCATTGGCGACTCCCTTTTCTAGCAACCTCCTAATACATGGTATCACACATAGCGAAAATGCTGCAATAACTATAATGATTACAAAAATGATAATGGCTAATTGTGTAAATCATGTTTCCAGTTAGTAAACCATCCAAAATATTGATCCCAGGGATCTGTAATACCTGAGTTCTTTTTTAGACAGGTCCTCTAACTTTTGTATTGCAATAGTTACTTTACCATTGGGACCAGTGTTGTTAGGTATGAAGGTGCAGCATGATGTAGGATCCACAAGCACTTTGCACACCCCACCTTTTTCTGCCAGAATCATATCTAAAACTTCATAATTGAATCAGCTAGGAGCTGCTCTGCAACACCTCGTAACGCATCCTTTGTGTAGTTTACAAACCTTTGTTGATTATAGTAAATGTAATTAATCCAGTCTACATTTTTGTTCACAGTGATTATAGAAAGGATAGATTCAAAGCCCGCAGCTACTTGATTCCTGGCTTTGAACTCATCAGGGACCCCTCTTGGGATCCCTATTGTGTCTATGTATACATGTGGATGGAAGCTACCTGCAGGTGTTGACCTCTTTATCCTTTTTGTGGCAGAGTTTGCGTGTTCTCCCCCTTCTGCGAATATGAGAATGTTCATAATGGCTTTAGCTAGAGCACGCTCTCCTTTCCACTTGCCCTCTAGCTTGAACCTTATTTTACCATCGCCACAGATCCAGTAAATGTCACCTATTGAAAAAACTTGGTTCTGAGTGAGTGACACTTCTACAGAGCTATAACTAGCACAATATCCCTTTGTAAAGTTCTTTCTATTGACACCTTCCTTTTCTCCCCTATAGCATGTGTAATTCCCTGGGTATATGTGTATACCTGCCCCTGAGTGTGGGGTCTCTGTTAGCAAAGGGTACTTCATTTTCCAGGTTCCGCAATCAGTGTCATTATTAGAAATTAACTGCCAGAACTCATGGAGACCTTCGCTTAGTTGGGGGTCAGGGCTGTCTGCCCCCGTTTGTACCCCTTCTTCGCATAGTTGGGGGTCAGGGCTGTCTGCCCCCGTTTTTACCCCTTTTCCGCCTTTTTCGAGGTCAAGGCTGTCTGCCTCCGTTAGTACCTCTCTTTTCTTTAACAGCTTGATCCTTGTGGCGTGGATCCAGGTGGGTGACTGCTCAGTGAGGACCGCTGTTCTGGTTATGGCAACTACCTCGGTGGGTTGTCCGTAGATGAAGCTCCCCGGCTTCTTTCCCTTCTGGAGGGCCTTGACAATCACCTGGTCTCCTACCCGGAGTTGGTTCCTGTGGAAGAGAGGGAGATTTACAAGCAACTTTTTCTTCAGTTTTACTGAGGACCTTGATCAGATTAATAACATACTCATCTCTGATCAGGTCCAAATCCCCTTCCTGAATCACTAGGGGGCGCTGTTCCCAGGGTGTAGGGAAGGGCCTACCCATTAGAATTTCAAATGGTGACAACCCTAGCTTCTTATTAGGTGTCATTCTGATCTCTGCAAGTATTATGGGCAGGATTTGTTTCCATTTTTCGAATGTTCCAGCAGTTGCCTTCCTAAGTTTGTCTTTCACTGTTCTGTTCATCCGTTCCACGACCCCTGAACTCTCTGGGTGATATGGAATATGGAATTTCCACTCCACCTGTAACAGTCTTGCTATCTCCTTGTTGAGCTTTGAGGTAAAGGCCGGCCCACGGTCTGATTCAATGACCAGAGGACAGCCCCACCTTGGGACTATCTGTTGGGTCAGGATTTTGGCTGTAGTTTTAGCATCCTCTGACTTTGTAGGAAAGACTTCTGGCCATCTGGAGAAGATGTCCACTATCACTAATGCATATTCCTATTTCCCTTTTGTTTTAGGTATATGCGTGTAATCCACCTGCAAGTGAGTGAATGGTGTAGTGGGGTAGTCAAGGTGTTGGTGAGGAACCATTAATGGGTTGTTAGGATTGTTTCTCAAACATGTGATGCATCTGTGTATGTAGTCTGTGACTAACTGGTTGGCATCAGTGATGTGGAAACATCAGTAGAGAGACTCAAGGTTGTGAAGGGAAAAGCATGTGAAGCAGCGTGAGGAATGTAGGATTAGCAGAGCTAAAACTGTATAAAAATGTGCAATGAAGACAGATGCGTTGTGTTTTGGTAGGCACGGCTTCCCCTCTTTGCATATCAATCCTGTTTTTGGATTTTTCTGCAAAATTGGATAGCACCAATCTTTGTGCTGACATGTGCTGTGTATGTACACCTTTAAGTAAGCCTACAACATCATGTGTGGTGTGCAGGAAGGTCAAGTGTCCCAGGGTAATAGGAGTTGTCAGTTCTACCATCAGAGGTAGAGGTGGACATCACCTTTGAGAAAAATACACAAGGACGTAACTTGCCTCCATGTTCTTGTGTCAGTACCCCCGCCATGGTTTTACAATTTTGGTGTGCAAACATGTGAAAAGGCATTTTATAGTAAGGGAGGCCAAGCCCCGGACTCGACATGAGCGAACATTTCAAATACTAATCAAATGCATCATACATTCCAGGAGACCATTTCACCAAATCTGGACTCTGTTCCAGAGTGGCTTGCCTCAGAACATTGTCATAGTAGGAGCAATCAGGGATCCATTGTCTACAGTAGTTTATCATACCAAGGAAGGAAAGCATTTCTTTCTTGGTGTGCGGGGTGACCAGGCCCACAATAGACTTGACCCTTTCTGTGCTGATTCTCCTTTCTCCCTTCGTGAGGACAAACCCTAAATATTTCACCTGCGTTTTACACCATTGCATTTTCTTAAGTGCCACTTTGTGACCACATCCTGATAACCATTGTAACAGTGATAAACCATCCTGAATGCTGGCCTCCGCTGACATGCTACATAACAACAAATCATTGACATATTGCAGCAGCACAGAACCTTGGGGGAAGTACCATGGTTTTAATGTGGCTTGGAGGACTATGCTGTACACAACAGGTGAATCAGCATATCCCTGGGGCATTCTGCACCCGGTCAGTTGACGTCCGTCAAAGGAAAAAGCAAAAAGTGGTCTGGTCGCCTTATCAACTGGGATAGAAAAGAAAGCATTCTTCAGATCTATCGCACTGAAATAGACAGCGTCTGCAGGAATGGCAGAAAGAAGTGAATTGACATCTGGGACAATAGGAGCAATAGGCACAATGATGTTGTTTATTGCCCTCAAATCCTGTACAAAGCGGGTAGTACCATCTGCCTTTGTCACTGGATTGACGGGCGTGCTGTAGGGTGAAATCACCTCTTCCAGGATTCCTTTTTCTAGGAATTCTTCTATCATTGACCTAAGTCCATCAAGTTATTCTCTTGAAAGGGGGTATTGTTTCTGATATACAGGTGTACTGCCTTCCCTTAGGGTAGCTTTGTATGGTGTGCAATCAATGAGCCCTATGTCATAGTCCCCATTTGCCCACAGTGATGGGTCTATGTCCCCTAGCTCTGGGTGTTCCTGTATGTTTGTAAAAATCAGTGGAGTTACAATGGGCAAAGCATCAGAGTATATACTGATACCGTTGTTTTCAACTGTGAGCTGCAATCCCAGCTTTACAAACAGATCTCTCCCAAGAAGACTCACGGGGCACTCAGGCATAATGCTGAAAGTGTGATCTGTAATGTATTCCCGGTCAATGGTCTCTAGATCTATGGGCTTTTTTTTTATAAGATGCTGTCCTGCTGTTAGAAAAGGGGCAAACATTTTAACTTCTTCCCTTACTTCTTGTTTATCATACATACTGCGGGTCTGGTCCCCCCCACTAGTAACTCCTTGAGCCCCAGCGTCCTTATCTCTTCCTGCAGCTCCCTTCTCTCATGCTAATTCTGCTAAAGGTTGTGGCTGGGGAGCTCTCCTAGTTATGACTGCTGTGACTGCATCTTCTTCATCTGGAGTCAACACTGGGTACTGAGGCACTACTGGAGGGGGTCTGTTATACGGTGAAGGGGGTGGTGGTGGAAATTTCTGGTCTCTCCCTTTCAAACTTATTTCCCGTTCTATCTCATGAAGGGACCTATCATCTTTGGGACAGCTGTGGTTCTTATTCCTTTTCTGATTACCTGCAACATACCAATGGGGGGCTATTTCTAGCCACTGTTCCCCTCCCTTGGACATATAATCCATGTCCCAGGAAGGGTCCGCATCAAAATGCGGCCAGGCTGCCTTATCACCCAGACATAGTCCTTTGACCATATCCATATGATGCACACTATTGTCACCTTCTCTGGGGAATGGATCTGCAGCATCCATTACCTCAGTCCAGCCTGCTAAATCGTCTACCCATGGATTGATCAGGTAATAGTTTTTTTGGACTAACACAGGCTACATAACATTTGCAAGTTTCCCCTGGCTCTGGTTTAGGGTACTTAGTTTTGGAGCCTTTTGCTCCCATGTTAGTATGTTTGGTTTTGGAGTGTGATCATACAATCACTGTCAGGACTGGCTGTACTGAATCGCAAAGGCTCCGACAATTCCTGTCAACTGATCAGCGGACTCGTGCCTTTATGTTTGCTCACTCTCCCAAAACCCCTATTGACTAGTGCTGTTTTGAGCCACCACTTGCGTTCACCGGTCTCTGGGTCAACAGATTGTCTCCTATCCAGAGGGATGGGGCGTCTTGCAGCTCTCCACAACGCATGCAATTTTACACAGTCAATGATGTTAGTACAAAAAAATCACAGTGAGATTTGACCGTACACTTACCACCCGGTCAATGTCTCACACAAACAAATGATCTTATCACTTCTAAAATTTCTTATTATTACAAACTACATATATATATTAGTTAAATCAAGCTTGTAACCTTCTGTTCCCCGAACAGCTTCTTTTAGTTTTAAGTGCACTTATCTCTGACTAAGGTGAAATGGGGCTCCCGGAGCACCTCTTATAATCACCTATGACTCCCTGAGCCTTTGTCTATTGTGTCCCTCACACTCTGTGTCCCAGACACAGCAACCTCCCGAAGTTTATAAGTAAATGGTTCTACTTACTTGGATCGAGACGCTGTCAGTGCCCTCGGATCAGACAGAGGATAAAACAGATATCCTTCATACGGATCCAGGGATGACTTTCTCGATCCCGGACGAGCCCCCAGATTGTAAGGAGATCTGATCTTATCTAGGTACCCCTGGTACCGAATTTCGGTGGTTAGCTTGATTTAAGTCTTTATCTGGATCCAGGAGAATGAATCTACCAGAAATAACACATAACAACAGTTTGTCCGGTCAAATTCATTCTAGTTTATTCAGCAGTCTGTAAGCACATCATATAGGGGGGGGGGGGTTGCACCCCTCCTTCCATCACTCAAATATTTGGTATAATCTCTAGCCTATAATATTAGGTATACAGAGGTTTCTGAGAGAATTTATGGGAGAGACAGATGATCGAGAAAGCCATAACACATGTAAGAATAGGAAGTCCTAATATGGTTAATTAACCTTCGCGGCTACATTCCTAGCAAAGAGATAACATTAAATGCTGACAGGATAAAGACACTGTGTGATGGATACATACAATACAGTAACCCCTTCAATATATATTTAGGTATATATTTATACATAGGTGCACAAAATGAACAAAACCATTAAAAACAAAGAACAAAACCATGGAAACATGATTTTCACTCAAAAACAAAAACATAATGAATATTTACTGCAAATCAGTGTGACTTCTGCTGTTGTCTTTCAGAGACCAGTTCAGAAATGCGTGGCTTTACCTTGGCAAGTGCCACTCTCATGTCATTTTCGCAACAATGGCAGTGTTCCGCCACATTAGGCAGGCAGTGTTCCCCCACATTAGGCTGGCAGTGTTCCCCCACATTAGGCAGGCAGTGTTCCCCCACATCAGGCAGGCAGTGTTCCCGTACATTAGGCAGACAGAGTTCCCTCACATTAGGCAGACAGTGTTCCCCCACATTAGGCTGGCAGCGTTCCCCCACATTAGGCAGACAGAGTTCCCCCACATTAGGCAGGCAGTGTTCCCCCACATTAGGAAGGCAGTGTTCCCCCACATTAGGCAGGCAGTGTTCCCCCACAGTAGGTTGGTAGTGTTCCCCCACATTAGGCAGGCAGTGTTCCCCCAAATTAGGCAGACAGTGTTCCCCCACATTAGGCAGACAGAGTTCCTCCACATTAGGCAGGCAGTGTTCCCCCACATTAGGCAGGCAGTGTTCCCCCACATTAGGCAGGCAGTGTTCCCCCACATTAGGCAGGCAGTGTTCCCCCACATTAGGTTGGCAATGTTCCCCCCACATTAGGCAGGCAGTGTTCCCCCAAATTAGGCAGACAGTGTTCCCCCACATTAGGCAGACAGTGTTCCCCCACATTAGGCAGGCAGTGTTCCCCACATTAGGCAGGCAGTGTTCCCCCATATTAGGCTGGCAGTATGTTCCCCCACATTAGGTGCAATATAGTCCCCCACATCTAGCTGGCAGTATGTTCCCCACATTAGGTGCAATATAGTCTGCCACATTAGGCTGGCAGTATGTTCCCCCACATTAGGTGCAATATAGTCCCCTCACATTAGGCCGGCAGTATGTTCCCCCACATTAGGTGCAATATAGTCCCCCACATTAAGCTGGCAGTATGTTCCCCACATTAGGTGCAATATAGTCCTCCCACATTAGGCCGGCAGTATGTTCCCCCACATTATGTGCAATATAGTCCCCCACATTAGGCTGGCAGTATGTTCCCCCACATTATGTGCAATATAGTCCTCCCACATTAGGCCGGCAGTATGTTCCCCCACATTATGTGCAATATAGTTCCCCCACATTAGGCTGGCAGTATAGTCCCCCACAGACATAAAGCCTCCAGCCATACAGTATGGCTGGAGGCTGTATGCCTGTGTACAGCCCCACTTCAGTGTTCCGACCACAGCTCCTCGGGTCCGGCTATAGCAGGACCGGAGGATCACTGGTCGGAACACTGAAGCTGACGTGCCACTGGTAAACACTTACCAACTGACAGCGCGCGTACTTCTTGCTTCTTCTCTGCTCCTCCGCGCTCCGTTGCCATGGGCGCACGCATGGGACATGAGTGAAGTCCCTGCGTGCGCTAGTTTCCGGTGTCCCCGCGTTTTTAAAGTAAACACAGGGCCGTAGGGACTTAACAGAGACGTCCCTGTGTTCCGAAAGCATCTTTCGGAACACCAGGATGTGCCGAGTAGTGTTGAGCGGCATAGGCCATATTCGAATTCGCAAATATTCGCGAATATATGGACGAATATTCGTCATATATTTGCGAATATTCGCAATATTCTCGTTTTATTTTCGCATATGCGAAAATGCGCATATGTGAAAATTTTCATATGCAAAAATTAGCATATACGAAAATTGACATAAACGGAAATTCGCATATGCGAAAATTAGCATATGCAAATTTTTGCATATGCGAAAATTCGCACACCAGTCTCATACAGTAGTATTAGAGCCTTCTTTACACCACACAAGCTGGAAGCAGAGAGGGATGATCACTGTGATGTGTACTGTGAAAAAAAAAAAAAAAAGAATATTCGTAATTACGAATATAAAGCGCTATATTCGCAAATATTCGCGAATTCACGAATATGCGATATTCGCGAATAAAATTCGTATTGCGAATATTCGTGAGCAACACTAGTGCCGAGGCAAAAACACCCGGCGGGCCTCCCCCGCCGAACCCCCGAGACTGACTCACTGAACCCAGGTTAAGAACCACTGACCTAGAATATGACAGATTTTCACACTTTTTTTGTTATGTCTATAATTCCACATGTGTTAATTCATAGTTTTGATGCCTTCAATGTGAATCTACAATTTTCATAGTCATGAAAATAAAGAAAACTCTTTGAATGAGAAGGTGTGTCCAAACTTTTGGTCTGTACTGTATATATATATATATATATATATATATATATATATATATATATATATATTAACATATAAGCGTCTGCAAGTGTCCAACCAGCGTGCCACTGCCGGACCAAGCAATTTCCATCCAAAGTGAAAACACAGTAAACTGCAACTTCAATATGGGTGAATAAAGTGGCTAGAAGTTTATTTGCACCAACAAGTACATGCAACGTTTCGGACAAATGGCCTTTCTCTAGCATAACAAAACATACAAAGTGCCCATCTTAAATATACAATGGTGAATAATAATTGGTTACAACACACATGGGAATCATCTGTAATAAAAACATTATTCCGCAGATGCATCTACTCCACACACACATGATCTACAGAACAGGGCATTGGCTCACCCAGCTGCATTGAGCGGCAGACGACACACACTCCATGCCTTCACAAATTGTCTATAAGTGCAAGAGATGGGAGAGCAAGGGCCCCATGCTTAACCCCTTAAGGACCGGGGGGGTTTCCATTTTTGCACTTTCGTTTTTTGCTACTTTGTAATGACGTCAGTCATTTTGCCCAAAAATCTACGGTGAAACGGAAAAAAAAAAATTGACAAAATTGAAAAAAAAAAAATGCTGTTTTGTCACATTTTGGGGGCTTCCGTTTCTACGTAGTACATTTTTCGGTAAAAATAACATCTTATCTTTATTCTGTAGGTCCATACGATTAAAATGATACCCCACTTATATTGGTTTGATTTTGTCGTACTTCTGGAAAAAATCATAATTTCATGCAGGAAAATTAATACGTTTAAAATTGTCATCTTCTGACCCCTATAACTTTTTTTTTTTTCCGCGTATGGGGCGTATGAGGGCTCATTTTTGCGCTGTGATCTGAAGTTTTTAGCGGTACCATTTTTGCATTGATAGGACTTATTGATTATTTCGGACTTTGGAATTTTTTTGCGCGTACGCCATTGACCGTACGGTTTAATTAACTACATATTTTATAATTTGGACATTTCCGCACGCGGCGATACCATATATGTTTATTTTTATTTTTATTTACACTGTGTTTTTTTTTTTTTATGGGAAAAGGGGGGTGATTCAAACTTTTAATAGGGGAGGAGTTAAATGATATTCATTCACTTTTTTTTCACTTTTTTTTTTGCAGTGTTATAGCTCCCATAGGGACCTATAACACTGCACACACTGATCATTGTTATCCCATAGGGACCTATAACACTGCACACACTGATCTTTATCATTGATCACTGGTTTCTCATAGAAAACCAGTGATCGATGATTCTGCCGCTTGACTCCTCATGCCTGGATCTCAGGCACTGAGCAGTCATTCGGCGATCGGACAGTGAGGAGGCAGGTAGGGACCCTCCTGCTGTCCTGTAAGCTGTTCGGGATGCTGCGATTTCGCCACGGCTATCCCGAACAGCCCACTGAGCTAACCGGCACTTTTTACTTTCACTTTTAGCCGTGTGGCTCAGCTTTGAGCGCACGGCTAAAGGGTTAATAGTGCGCGGCACCGTGATCAGTGCCGCGCGCTATTAGCGGCGGGTCCCGGCTTCACTATGATGCCGGGCCCGCCATGATATGATGTGGGGTCACCGTGGGACCCAGCGTTATATCACGGGAGCGGGACCAAGGACTCATACGTCCTTGGTCCTTAACCCCTTAAGGACCAAGGGCGTACAGGTACACCCTTGGTCCTGCTCTCCTGATATAACGCGGGGTTACACAGTAACCCCGCGTCATATCACGGCGGGCCCGGCGTCATAGTGAAGCCGGGACCCGCCTCTAATAGCGCCTCTTATGAGAAACCAGTGATCAGCATAGAAGATCAGTGTGTGCAGTGTTATAGGTCCGTATGGGATAACAATGATCAGTATAAGAGATCAGTGTGTGCAGTGTTATAGGTCCCTATGGGAGCTATAACACTGCAAAAAAAAAGTGAAAAAAAAAGTGAATAAAGATCATTTAACTCCTCCCCTATTAAAAGTTTGAATCACCCCCCTTTTCCAATAAAAGAAAAAACACAGTGTAAATAAAAATAAAAATAAACATATATGGTATCACCGCGTGCGGAAATGTCCGAATTATAAAAATATATAATTAATTAAACCGCTCGGTCAATGGCGTGCGCGCAAAAAAATTCCAAAGTCCAAAATAGTGCATTTTGGTCACTTTTTATATAATTTAAAAATGAATAAAAATCAATAAGTCTTATCAATGCAAACATGGTACCGTTAAAAACTTCAGATCACGGTGCAAAAAATGAGTCCTCATACCGCCCCATACACGGAAAAATAAAAAAGTTATAGGGGTCAGGAAATGACAATTTTAAACGTATTCATTTTCCTGCATGTAGTTATGATTTTTTCCAGAAGTCCGACAAAATCAAACCTATAAAAGTAGGGTATCATTTTAACCGTATGGACCTAAAGAATAATGATAAGGTATCATTTTTACCGAAAAATGCACTACGTAGAAACGGAAGCCCCCAAAAGTTACAAAACAGCGTTTTTTTTTTTCAATTTTGTCGCACAATGATTTTTTTTCCGTTTCACCGTAGATTTTTGGGCAAAATGACTGAAGTCATTACAAAGTAGAATTGGTGGCGCAAAAAATAAGCCATCATATGGATTTTTAGGTGCAAAATTGAAAGAGTTATGATTTTTTAAAGGCAAGGAGCAAAAAACGAAAATGCAAAAACGTAAAAACCCCCGATCCTTAAGGGGTTAAGAGGTTAAAGGGGTACTCCGGTGGAAAACTTTTTTTTTTTTTTTAAATCAACTGGTGCCAGAAAGTTTAACAGATTTGTTAATCACTTCTACTAAAAAATCTTAATCCAGTACTTATTAGCTGCTGGGTTTATTTTTCCAATATGATCTAAAATATGTGATTTTTTATTTTTTTATTTTATTTTATAGTCAGCATACTGGCCTATTGGGCAAGACTAGTAGGGGAAAGGGGATAGTTTGGTGTGAAGGGGCATTGTCACCCTTGTGCGCTGATTTTACTACAATTTTTACCTGATAGAAGGTGAAAGCAGACATGGTGGGTAAATCAGTAGTTAGTCAAGTAACCCTGCCTGGGATAAACACACTGTACATCTATTTTAGGAGAAAATAAATAATGTAAGGGCAGATGAGAGGGAGCGGATGATCTTTTTCTGCAAACAGTCTTATTTTTCTACAATTAGGAAACTCTCTTATTTAGTTTGGCACCACCATCTCTGTAGATGAGTAACTATAAATATAAGAATTAGGAAATCCGAGAAAACAAAAAAGATGATCCAGCACATCCTAAAATTTCTTCTTTATCTAGTCCAACACATTAATAAGAATGACGCTTATGTGGTACCTATAGGATTCAGAAGTATGGCGATATCTGTTCCCTCTCTGACATCGGTTGGGGCTGCTACATTGAATTTATTAAAATTATTTAAATTATTTAGCGCCCTCCACTGAAGTCTAAATATGCATCTGATTAAATAGTAGAAATTAATACAGTAACATATACAGTGGGGCAAAAAAGTATTTATTCAGCCACCAATTGTGCAAGTTCTGCCACTTATAAGGGTACGTTCCCACGCGGCGTATTTTGCTGCGTATTTGCTGCGTATTTGGTGTTGCGTATTTTCCTACCCATTGACTTCAACAGAGAAAATAAAATACGCAGCAGCAAATACGCAGCAAATACGCCGTGTGGGAATGTACCCTAAAGATGAGAGAGGCCTGTAATTTTCATTATAGGTATACCTCAACTATGAGAGACATAATGAGAAAAAAAATCCATAAAATCACATTGTCTGATAATTCTGCTGTCCTGTTCACACTGCGGAAATTCTGATAGAGCAGAATTCTGACGCTGAATTTTGTTCCGCTTGAAGAAAGAACATGTTCATTCTTCAAGCGGAATCCGCTAGCAGAAATCAATTGAAGTCAATGGTAAAAAAAAATTCCGCCCGACACCGTTTTCGCGCAGAATTCACGTGCAATTCGCAGGCAATTTACGCGCAATTTGCGCAGAATTCGCACGCGATTTGCGCGGAAATGGCTGAAAAACCCTTCACTTCTTTCTCCCCCATGTCCGCGCGCAATTCTGCGCAAATTGAACGCAAATTTCCCGCGAATTTTGCATGAATTTCTTTTTCTTTTTTCTGCCCATATATTTTTCAGCGTGTATTGCTCTTCATTTACTCCATGTGAACGCACCCTTAAGAGTCTCCTCTGTCCTCCACCGCCGCTTCTAAAGTGAAAGTGACCCGGCTGCTCAGTCGGGCTGTTCGGGACTGCCGCGGTGAAATCGCGGCGTCCCGAACAGCTGACCGGACACAGGGAGGGCCCTTACCTGCCTCCTCAGTGTCCGATCGGCGAATGACTGCTCTGTGCCTGAGATCCAGGCATGAGCAGTCAAGCGCCGATAACACTGATCACAGGAGTGTTAATACACGCCAGTGATCAGCATAGGAGATCAGTGTGTGCAGTGTTATAGGTCCCTATGGGATAACAATGATCAGTATAAGAGATCAGTGTGTGCAGTGTTATAGGTCCCTATGGGACCTATAACACTGCAAAAAAAAAAGTTAAAAAAAAGTGTTAATAAAGGTCATTTAACCTCTTCCCTAATAAAAGTTTGAATCACCCCCTTTTCCCATAAAAAAAATAAAACAGTGTAAAAAAATAAAATAAATAAACATGTGTGGTATTGCCGCGTGCGTAAATGTCCGAACTATAAAAATATATCATTAATTAAACCATACGGTCAATGGCGTACGCGCAAAAAAATTCCAAAGTCCAAAAAAGCGTATTTTGGTCACTTTTTACACCATTAAAAAATGAATAAAAAGTGATGAAAAAGTCCGATCAAAACAAAAATCATACCGATAAAACCTTCAGATCACGGTGCAAAAAATGAGTCCTCATACCGCCCTGTACGTGGAAAAATAAAAAGTTATAGGGGTCAGAAGATGACATTTTTAAACGTATAAATTTTACTGCATGTAGTTATGATTTTTTCCAGAAGTGCGACAAAATCAAACCTATATAAGTAGGGTATCATTTTAACCGTATGGACCTACAAAATAATGGTAAGGTGTAATTTTTACCGAAATATGCACTGCGTAGAAACGGAAGCCCCCAAAATTTACAAAATGGTTTTTTTTTTTCAATTTTGTAGCACAATGATTTTTTTTTTCCGTTTCTCCGTGCATTTTTGGGTAAAATGACTAATGTCACTGCAAAGTAGAATTGGCGACGCAAGAAATAAGCCATAATATGGATTTTTAGGTGGAAAATTGAAA